>NC_090824.1:102845451-102998119 GCF_028021215.1 Eschrichtius robustus | reverse complement strand
TATATTGAGGGAAGGCAACGAAGAGGATTTGAAAGCAAGGCAGAATTGCAGGAAACTGATTTCAGGAGGTAGATTCGAATCGCCTTTAAAGCACAGGAAAAGCGGCAAAACCTCGACAATGATGCCCTTGGCCAAAAAGGGCGTATGCGTTTTTTCCTGAATATATTCAGGAAAAAACGCATACGCCCTTTTTGGCCAACCAAGCAACCTGGAAAGGCAAATCAGCGCTACAAAGAAGTCTCGCTTCCCATCGGTCAAAAGGACCATGCTGAATAAAGTGTCAAAACCAGAAATGCAGGGCAGGCCATGGAGAAATGGGAGCCTTGCTACGCTGATGGGCGGGATGTAAATTGCCAACAGCCACTCTGGAGAAGTGTACGGTGTGTCCTGAAACACCTAAAAAACGCAGCTTAGAGAGCGTAGGGCACTTCCACTCATGGGCGTATAAATTGGGAAAACTAAAAATCAGCAAGACACAGGCACCCCAAAGTTTAGGGCTGCTCTGCTGACAAGAACCTCCACTTCCTTACACCTTAAATATCCCAGGAAAGAGAAAAATGGATAAAGACGTTGTGGTCCTTATGTACAATGGAATATCACTCAGCCATGAAATCAACGTCATAAGGCTAGTGGCAGCATGATGAGTGGATTTAGGTACGACGATTTTAAGTGAAATAAGTCAAACAGAAAACGACACTTATCATAAGATATCACTTATAGAGGGAATGTAAAAACCGCTACACTGGAACTGAATTACAAAACAGAACAGAGTCACACGTTTAGAAAACACACTATGGCTGCTTAACGGGAAAGGTGAGGTGGGGTGATGCGTAAAAGAAGGGTTTCAAATTAGCTCAGATACCGTTCCATAAACCCAATATGTAATAGACAAGACCTACTCCTTGCTCAGTGAACTGGACTCAACACCCCCTATTCAACGCCCAAGAATATATCTGACTAGTAAGAATCTTAAAACCTATGTGTTGATATCCCTCTGTAAGTGAGTCAAGTGGGTGTAAAGCGGCCTAAACACAGCAGTGAAAAGCAGCTAAACCCCATTATAAAAATCAACTACTTTTAAAAACCCGTGAAACAAAGACAGTGAAAGAGAGAAATTCTTACAAAATTCGTTCAGGGGCTGTGATGCCACCTGGATTGACCATATCTAGACCCACTGCTGATTGAGACATAAGGGTGAACACTCTTGGGGCTGAGAGGTTTGGTGAGGTTGGGTGAGCAAACGCAGACCCTTTAAAGTAATACTGCGTGGTACCCATCCCATGGGTCCCAAATCTCCAGGTTCAAGGGCATCTTCCTACATCGAAAACATGCATGAGACACCCAGAAGATGGTACACCGTGTGATCGGGAAAGGTTTCTAAAACGCACCTCATTTCTCATGTCCTTGTGCTCGGGTTCGCCATTCCAGCCGCTTTACTAGCAATCTCCCTCCTTGGAGAATCAGCACCTTTAACCTCCTGTTCCGTCCAGGTTGCCATTTGTCCTGAGGATGAACGGGAAGAGGGCCAAACAATGAGAGACTAGCTCTAGGTGTTGGGGCAGGCACAGGTCACTCTATTTTCCCATCAGGAAGAAGAATTAACCAGAGGCTCAGCTTGCCGCCCGGAACCAGAATAGGGCCTGAAGCAATCCTGCGCTTTTGCGGCCAGCTCCCAAAATAGCGAGTTGAAAAATGGAGCTCAGGGGCACTGCAATTCACAAACCTGCAGAGTTATAACTGATAACTCTCGTCCACAAATATATTGAGGGAAGGCAACGAAGAGGATTTGAAAGCAAGGCAGAATTGCAGGAAACTGATTTCAGGAGGTAGATTCGAATCGCCTTTAAAGCACAGGAAAAGCGGCAAAACCTCGACAATGATGCCCTTGGCCAAAAAGGGCGTATGCGTTTTTTCCTGAATATATTCAGGAAAAAACGCATACGCCCTTTTTGGCCAACCAAGCAACCTGGAAAGGCAAATCAGCGCTACAAAGAAGTCTCGCTTCCCATCGGTCAAAAGGACCATGCTGAATAAAGTGTCAAAACCAGAAATGCAGGGCAGGCCATGGAGAAACGGGAGCCTTGCTACGCTGATGGGCGGGATGTAAATTGCCAACAGCCACTCTGGAGAAGTGTACGGTGTGTCCTGAAACACCTAAAAAACGCAGCTTAGAGAGCGTAGGGCACTTCCACTCATGGGCGTATAAATTGGGAAAACTAAAAATCAGCAAGACACAGGCACCCCAAAGTTTAGGGCTGCTCTGCTGACAAGAACCTCCACTTCCTTACACCTTAAATATCCCAGGAAAGAGAAAAATGGATAAAGACGTTGTGGTCCTTATGTACAATGGAATATCACTCAGCCATGAAATCAACGTCATAAGGCTAGTGGCAGCATGATGAGTGGATTTAGGTACGACGATTTTAAGTGAAATAAGTCAAACAGAAAACGACACTTATCATAAGATATCACTTATAGAGGGAATGTAAAAACCGCTACACTGGAACTGAATTACAAAACAGAACAGAGTCACACGTTTAGAAAACACACTATGGCTGCTTAACGGGAAAGGTGAGGTGGGGTGATGCGTAAAAGAAGGGTTTCAAATTAGCTCAGATACCGTTCCATAAACCCAATATGTAATAGACAAGACCTACTCCTTGCTCAGTGAACTGGACTCAACACCCCCTATTCAACGCCCAAGAATATATCTGACTAGTAAGAATCTTAAAACCTATGTGTTGATATCCCTCTGTAAGTGAGTCAAGTGGGTGTAAAGCGGCCTAAACACAGCAGTGAAAAGCAGCTAAACCCCATTATAAAAATCAACTACTTTTAAAAACCCGTGAAACAAAGACAGTGAAAGAGAGAAATTCTTACAAAATTCGTTCAGGGGCTGTGATGCCACCTGGATTGACCATATCTAGACCCACTGCTGATTGAGACATAAGGGTGAACACTCTTGGGGCTGAGAGGTTTGGTGAGGTTGGGTGAGCAAACGCAGACCCTTTAAAGTAATACTGCGTGGTACCCATCCCATGGGTCCCAAATCTCCAGGTTCAAGGGCATCTTCCTACATCGAAAACATGCATGAGACACCCAGAAGATGGTACACCGTGTGATCGGGAAAGGTTTCTAAAACGCACCTCATTTCTCATGTCCTTGTGCTCGGGTTCGCCATTCCAGCCGCTTTACTAGCAATCTCCCTCCTTGGAGAATCAGCACCTTTAACCTCCTGTTCCGTCCAGGTTGCCATTTGTCCTGAGGATGAACGGGAAGAGGGCCAAACAATGAGAGACTAGCTCTAGGTGTTGGGGCAGGCACAGGTCACTCTATTTTCCCATCAGGAAGAAGAATTAACCAGAGGCTCAGCTTGCCGCCCGGAACCAGAATAGGGCCTGAAGCAATCCTGCGCTTTTGCGGCCAGCTCCCAAAATAGCGAGTTGAAAAATGGAGCTCAGGGGCACTGCAATTCACAAACCTGCAGAGTTATAACTGATAACTCTCGTCCACAAATATATTGAGGGAAGGCAACGAAGAGGATTTGAAAGCAAGGCAGAATTGCAGGAAACTGATTTCAGGAGGTAGATTCGAATCGCCTTTAAAGCACAGGAAAAGCGGCAAAACCTCGACAATGATGCCCTTGGCCAAAAAGGGCGTATGCGTTTTTTCCTGAATATATTCAGGAAAAAACGCATACGCCCTTTTTGGCCAACCAAGCAACCTGGAAAGGCAAATC
Source organism: Eschrichtius robustus (assembly GCF_028021215.1). Lineage (NCBI taxonomy): Eukaryota > Metazoa > Chordata > Mammalia > Artiodactyla > Eschrichtiidae > Eschrichtius > Eschrichtius robustus. The sequence goes on along the minus strand of NC_090824.1, from coordinate 102,994,380 downwards.
AGCGATACAAAGAAGTCTCGCTTCCCATCGGTCAAAAGGACCATGCTGAATAAAGTGTCAAAACCAGAAATGCAGGGCAGGCCATGGAGAAACGGGAGCCTTGCTACGCTGATGGGCGGGATGTAAATTGCCAACAGCCACTCTGGAGAAGTGTACGTTGTGTCCTGAAACACCTAAAAAACGCAGCTTAGAGAGCGTAGGGCACTTCCACTCATGGGCGTATAAATTGGGAAAACTAAAAATCAGCAAGACACAGGCACCCCAAAGTTTAGGGCTGCTCTGCTGACAAGAACCTCCACTTCCTTACACCTTAAATATCCCAGGAAAGAGAAAAATGGATAAAGACGTTGTGGTCCTTATGTACAATGGAATATCACTCAGCCATGAAATCAACGTCATAAGGCTAGTGGCAGCATGATGAGTGGTTTTAGGTACGACGATTTTAAGTGAAATAAGTCAAACAGAAAACGACACTTATCATAAGATATCACTTATAGAGGGAATGTAAAAACCGCTACACTGGAACTGAATTACAAAACAGAACAGAGTCACACGTTTAGAAAACACACTATGGCTGCTTAACGGGAAAGGTGAGGTGGGGTGATGCGTAAAAGAAGGGTTTCAAATTAGCTCAGATACCGTTCCATAAACCCAATATGTAATCGACAAGACCTACTCCTTGCTCAGTGAACTGGACTCAACACCCCCTTTTCAACGCCCAAGAATATATCTGACTAGTAAGAATCTTAAAACCTATGTGTTGATATCCCTCTGTAAGTGAGTCAAGTGGGTGTAAAGCGGCCTAAACACAGCAGTGAAAAGCAGCTAAACCCCATTATAAAAATCAACTACTTTTAAAAACCCGTGAAACAAAGACAGTGAAAGAGAGAGAAATTCTTACAAAATTCGTTCAGGGGCTGTGATGCCACCTGGATTGACCATATCTAGACCCACTGCTGATTGAGACATAAGTGTGAACACTCTTGGGGCTGAGAGGTTTGGTGAGGTTGGGTGAGCAAACGCAGACCCTTTAAAGTAATACTGCGTGGTACCCATCCTATGGGTCCCAAATCTCCAGGTTCAAGGGCATCTTCCTACATCGAAAACATGCATGAGACACCCAGAAGATGGTACACCGTGTGATCGGGAAAGGTTTCTAAAACGCACCACATTTCTCATGTCCTTGTGCTCGGGTTCGCCATTCCAGCCGCTTTACTAGCAATCTCCCTCCTTGGAGAATCAGCACCTTTCACCTCCTGTTCCGTCCAGGTTGCCATTTGTCCTGAGGATGAACGGGAAGAGGGCCAAACAATGAGAGACTAGCTCTAGGTGTTGGGGCAGGCACAGGTCACTCTATTTTCCCATCAGGAAGAAGAATTAACCAGAGGCTCAGCTTGCCGCCCGGAACCAGAATAGGGCCTGAAGCAATCCTGCGCTTTTGCGGCCAGCTCCCAAAAAAGCGAGTTGAAAAATGGAGCTCAGGGGCACTGCAATTCACAAACCTGCAGAGTTATAACTGATAACTCTCGTCCACAAATATATTGAGGGAAGGCAACGAAGAGGATTTGAAAGCAAGGCAGAATTGCAGGAAACTGATTTCAGGAGGTAGATTCGAATCGCCTTTAAAGCACAGGAAAAGCGGCAAAACCTCGACAATGATGCCCTTGGCCAAAAAGGGCGTATGCGTTTTTTCCTGAATATATTCAGGAAAAAACGCATACGCCCTTTTTGGCCAACCAAGCAACCTGGAAAGGCAAATCAGCGCTACAAAGAAGTCTCGCTTCCCATCGGTCAAAAGGACCATGCTGAATAAAGTGTCAAAACCAGAAATGCAGGGCAGGCCATGGAGAAATGGGAGCCTTGCTACGCTGATGGGCGGGATGTAAATTGCCAACAGCCACTCTGGAGAAGTGTACGGTGTGTCCTGAAACACCTAAAAAACGCAGCTTAGAGAGCGTAGGGCACTTCCACTCATGGGCGTATAAATTGGGAATACTAAAAATCAGCAGGACACAGGCACCCCAAAGTTTAGGGCTGCTCTGCTGACAAGAACCTCCACTTCCTTACACCTTAAATATCCCAGGAAAGAGAAAAAAAGATAAAGACGTTGTGGTCCTTATGTACAATGGAATATCACTCAGCCATGAAAACAACGTCATAAGGCTAGTGGCAGCATGATGAGTGGATTTAGGTACGACGATTCTAAGTGAAATAAGTCAAACAGAAAACGACACTTATCATAAGATATCACTTATAGAGGGAATGTAAAAACCGCTACACTGGAACTGAATTACAAAACAGAACAGAGTCACACGTTTAGAAAACACACTATGGCTGCTTAACGGGAAAGGTGAGGTGGGGTGATGCGTAAAAGAAGGGTTTCAAATTAGCTCAGATACCGTTCCATAAACCCAATATGTAATCGACAAGACCTACTCCTTGCTCAGTGAACTTGACTCAACACCCCCTATTCAACGCCCAAGAATATATCTGACTAGTAAGAATCTTAAAACCTATGTGTTGATATCCCTCTGTAAGTGAGTCAAGTGGGTGTAAAGCGGCCTAAACACAGCAGTGAAAAGCAGCTAAACCCCATTATAAAAATCAACTACTTTTAAAAACCCGTGAAACAAAGACAGTGAACGAGAGAAATTCTTACAAAATTCGTTCAGGGGCTGTGATGCCACCTGGATTGACCATATCTAGACCCACTGCTGATTGAGACATAAGGGTGAACACTCTTGGGGCTGAGAGGTTTGGTGAGGTTGGGTGAGCAAACGCAGACCCTTTAAAGTAATACTGCGTGGTACCCATCCCATGGGTCCCAAATCTCCAGGTTCAAGGGCATCTTCCTACATCGAAAACATGCATGAGACACCCAGAAGATGGTACACCGTGTGATCGGGAAAGGTTTCTAAAACGCACCTCATTTCTCATGTCCTTGTGCTCGGGTTCGCCATTCCAGCCGCTTTACTAGCAATCTCCCTCCTTGGAGAATCAGCACCTTTAACCTCCTGTTCCGTCCAGGTTGCCATTTGTCCTGAGGATGAACGGGAAGAGGGCCAAACAATGAGAGACTAGCTCTAGGTGTTGGGGCAGGCACAGGTCACTCTATTTTCCCATCAGGAAGAAGAATTAACCAGAGGCTCAGCTTGCCGCCCGGAACCAGAATAGGGTCTGAAGCAATCCTGCGCTTTTGCGGCCAGCTCCCAAAATAGCGAGTTGAAAAATGGAGCTCAGGGGCACTGCAATTCACAAACCTGCAGAGTTATAACTGATAACTCTCGTCCACAAATATATTGAGGGAAGGCAACGAAGAGGATTTGAAAGCAAGGCAGAATTGCAGGAAACTGATTTCAGGAGGTAGATTCGAATCGCCTTTAAAGCACAGGAAAAGCGGCAAAACCTCGACAATGATGCCCTTGGCCAAAAAGGGCGTATGCGTTTTTTCCTGAATATATTCAGGAAAAAACGCATACGCCCTTTTTGGCCAACCAAGCAACCTGGAAAGGCAAATCAGCGCTACAAAGAAGTCTCGCTTCCCATCGGTCAAAAGGACCATGCTGAATAAAGTGTCAAAACCAGAAATGCAGGGCAGGCCATGGAGAAATGGGAGCCTTGCTACGCTGATGGGCGGGATGTAAATTGCCAACAGCCACTCTGGAGAAGTGTACGGTGTGTCCTGAAACACCTAAAAAACGCAGCTTAGAGAGCGTAGGGCACTTCCACTCATGGGCGTATAAATTGGGAAAACTAAAAATCAGCAAGACACAGGCACCCCAAAGTTTAGGGCTGCTCTGCTGACAAGAACCTCCACTTCCTTACACCTTAAATATCCCAGGAAAGAGAAAAATGGATAAAGACGTTGTGGTCCTTATGTACAATGGAATATCACTCAGCCATGAAATCAACGTCATAAGGCTAGTGGCAGCATGATGAGTGGATTTAGGTACGACGATTTTAAGTGAAATAAGTCAAACAGAAAACGACACTTATCATAAGATATCACTTATAGAGGGAATGTAAAAACCGCTACACTGGAACTGAATTACAAAACAGAACAGAGTCACACGTTTAGAAAACACACTATGGCTGCTTAACGGGAAAGGTGAGGTGGGGTGATGCGTAAAAGAAGGGTTTCAAATTAGCTCAGATACCGTTCCATAAACCCAATATGTAATAGACAAGACCTACTCCTTGCTCAGTGAACTGGACTCAACACCCCCTATTCAACGCCCAAGAATATATCTGACTAGTAAGAATCTTAAAACCTATGTGTTGATATCCCTCTGTAAGTGAGTCAAGTGGGTGTAAAGCGGCCTAAACACAGCAGTGAAAAGCAGCTAAACCCCATTATAAAAATCAACTACTTTTAAAAACCCGTGAAACAAAGACAGTGAAAGAGAGAAATTCTTACAAAATTCGTTCAGGGGCTGTGATGCCACCTGGATTGACCATATCTAGACCCACTGCTGATTGAGACATAAGGGTGAACACTCTTGGGGCTGAGAGGTTTGGTGAGGTTGGGTGAGCAAACGCAGACCCTTTAAAGTAATACTGCGTGGTACCCATCCCATGGGTCCCAAATCTCCAGGTTCAAGGGCATCTTCCTACATCGAAAACATGCATGAGACACCCAGAAGATGGTACACCGTGTGATCGGGAAAGGTTTCTAAAACGCACCTCATTTCTCATGTCCTTGTGCTCGGGTTCGCCATTCCAGCCGCTTTACTAGCAATCTCCCTCCTTGGAGAATCAGCACCTTTAACCTCCTGTTCCGTCCAGGTTGCCATTTGTCCTGAGGATGAACGGGAAGAGGGCCAAACAATGAGAGACTAGCTCTAGGTGTTGGGGCAGGCACAGGTCACTCTATTTTCCCATCAGGAAGAAGAATTAACCAGAGGCTCAGCTTGCCGCCCGGAACCAGAATAGGGCCTGAAGCAATCCTGCGCTTTTGCGGCCAGCTCCCAAAATAGCGAGTTGAAAAATGGAGCTCAGGGGCACTGCAATTCACAAACCTGCAGAGTTATAACTGATAACTCTCGTCCACAAATATATTGAGGGAAGGCAACGAAGAGGATTTGAAAGCAAGGCAGAATTGCAGGAAACAGATTGCAGGAGGTAGATTCGAATCGCCTTTAAAGCACAGGAAAAGCGGCAAAACCTCGGCAATGATGCCCTTGGCCAAAAAGGGCGTATGCGTTTTTTCCTGAATATATTCAGGAAAAAACGCATACGCCCTTTTTGGCCAACCAAGCAACCTGGAAAGGCAAATCAGCGCTACAAAGAAGTCTCGCTCCCCATCGGTCAAAAGGACCATGCTGAATAAAGTGTCAAAACCAGAAATGCAGGGCAGGCCATGGAGAAACGGGAGCCTTGCTACGCTGATGGGCGGGATGTAAATTGCCAACAGCCACTCTGGAGAAGTGTACGGTGTGTCCTGAAACACCTAAAAAACGCAGCTTAGAGAGCGTAGGGCACTTCCACTCATGGGCGTATAAATTGGGAAAACTAAAAATCAGCAAGACACAGGCACCCCAAAGTTTAGGGCTGCTCTGCTGACAAGAACCTCCACTTCCTTACACCTTAAATATCCCAGGAAAGAGAAAAATGGATAAAGACGTTGTGGTCCTGATGTACAATGGAATATCACTCAGCCATGAAATCAACGTCATAAGGCTAGTGGCAGCATGATGAGTGGATTTAGGTACGACGATTCTAAGAGAAATAAGTCAAACAGAAAACGACACTTATCATAAGATATCACTTATAGAGGGAAAGTAAAAACCGCTACACTGGAACTGAATTACAAAACAGAACAGAGTCACACGTTTAGAAAACACACTATGGCTGCTTAACGGGAAAGGTGAGGTGGGGTGATGCGTAAAAGAAGGGTTTCAAATTAGCTCAGATACCGTTCCATAAACCCAATATGTAATCGACAAGACCTACTCCTTGCTCAGTGAACTTGACTCAACACCCCCTATTCAACGCCCAAGAATATATCTGACTAGTAAGAATCTTAAAACCTATGTGTTGATATCCCTCTGTAAGTGAGTCAAGTGGGTGTAAAGCGGCCTAAACACAGCAGTGAAAAGCAGCTAAACCCCATTATAAAAATCAACTACTTTTAAAAACCCGTGAAACAAAGACAGTGAAAGAGAGAAATTCTTACAAAATTCGTTCAGGGGCTGTGATGCCACCTGAATTGACCATATCTAGACCCACTGCTGATTGAGACATAAGGGTGAACACTCTTGGGGCTGAGAGGTTTGCTGAGGTTGGGTGAGCAAACGCAGACCCTTTAAAGTAATACTGCGTGGTACCCATCCCATGGGTCCCAAATCTCCAGGTTCAAGGGCATCTTCCTACATCGAAAACATGCATGAGACACCCAGAAGATGGTACACCGTGTGATCGGGAAAGGTTTCTAAAACGCACCTCATTTCTCATGTCCTTGTGCTCGGGTTCGCCATTCCAGCCGCTTTACTAGCAATCTCCCTCCTTGGAGAATCAGCACCTTTAACCTCCTGTTCCGTCCAGGTTGCCATTTGTCCTGAGGATGAACGGGAAGAGGGCCAAACAATGAGAGACTAGCTCTAGGTGTTGGGGCAGGCACAGGTCACTCTATTTTCCCATCAGGAAGAAGAATTAACCAGAGGCTCAGCTTGCCGCCCGGAACCAGAATAGGGCCTGAAGCAATCCTGCGCTTTTGCGGCCAGCTCCCAAAAAAGCGAGTTGAAAAATGGAGCTCAGGGGCACTGCAATTCACAAACCTGCAGAGTTATAACTGATAACTCTCGTCCACAAATATATTGAGGGAAGGCAACGAAGAGGATTTGAAAGCAAGGCAGAATTGCAGGAAACTGATTTCAGGAGGTAAATTCGAATCGCCTTTAAAGCACAGGAAAAGCGGCAAACACTCGACAATGATGCCCTTGGCCAAAAAGGGCGTATGCGTTTTTTCCTGAATATATTCAGGAAAAAACGCATACGCCCTTTTTGGCCAACCAAGCAACCTGGAAAGGCAAATCAGCGCTACAAAGAAGTCTCGCTCCCCATCGGTCAAAAGGACCATGCTGAATAAAGTGTCAAAACCAGAAATGCAGGGCAGGCCATGGAGAAACGGGAGCCTTGTTACGCTGATGGGCGGGATGTAAATTGCCAACAGCCACTCTGGAGAAGTGTACGGTGTGTCCTGAAACACCTAAAAAACGCAGCTTAGAGAGCGTAGGGCACTTCCACTCATGGGCGTATAAATTGGGAAAACTAAAAATCAGCAAGACACAGGCACCCCAAAGTTTAGGGCTGCTCTGCTGACAAGAACCTCCACTTCCTTACACCTTAAATATCCCAGGAAAGAGAAAAATGGATAAAGACGTTGTGGTCCTTATGTACAATGGAATATCACTCAGCCATGAAATCAACGTCATAAGGCTAGTGGCAGCATGATGAGTGGATTTAGGTACGACGATTCTAAGTGAAATAAGTCAAACAGAAAACGACACTTATCATAAGATATCACTTATAGAGGGAATGTAAAAACCGCTACACTGGAACTGAATTACAAAACAGAACAGAGTCACACGTTTAGAAAACACACTATGGCTGCTTAACGGGAAAGGTGAGGTGGGGTGATGCGTAAAAGAAGGGTTTCAAATTAGCTCAGATACCGTTCCATAAACCCAATATGTAATAGACAAGACCTACTCCTTGCTCAGTGAACTTGACTCAACACCCCCTATTCAACGCCCAAGAATATATCTGACTAGTAAGAATCTTAAAACCTATGTGTTGATATCCCTCTGTAAGTGAGTCAAGTGGGTGTAAAGCGGCCTAAACACAGCAGTGAAAAGCAGCTAAACCCCATTATAAAAATCAACTACTTTTAAAAACCCGTGAAACAAAGACAGTGAAAGAGAGAGAAATTCTTACAAAATTCGTTCAGGGGCTGTGATGCCACCTGGATTGACCATATCTAGACCCACTGCTGATTGAGACATAAGGGTGAACACTCTTGGGGCTGAGAGGTTTGGTGAGGTTGGGTGAGCAAACGCAGACCCTTTAAAGTAATACTGCGTGGTACCCATCCCATGGGTCCCAAATCTCCAGGTTCAAGGGCATCTTCCTACATCGAAAACATGCATGAGACACCCAGAAGATGGTACACCGTGTGATCGGGAAAGGTTTCTAAAACGCACCTCATTTCTCATGTCCTTGTGCTCGGGTTCGCCATTCCAGCCGCTTTACTAGCAATCTCCCTCCTTGGAGAATCAGCACCTTTAACCTCCTGTTCCGTCCAGGTTGCCATTTGTCCTGAGGATGAACGGGAAGAGGGCCAAACAATGAGAGACTAGCTCTAGGTGTTGGGGCAGGCACAGGTCACTCTATTTTCCCATCAGGAAGAAGAATTAACCAGAGGCTCAGCTTGCCGCCCGGAACCAGAATAGGGCCTGAAGCAATCCTACGCTTTTGCGGCCAGCTCCCAAAAAAGCGAGTTGAAAAATGGAGCTCAGGGGCACTGCAATTCACAAACCTGCAGAGTTATAACTGATAACTCTCGTCCACAAATATATTGAGGGAAGGCAACGAAGAGGATTTGAAAGCAAGGCAGAATTGCAGGAAACTGATTTCAGGAGGTAGATTCGAATCGCCTTTAAAGCACAGGAAAAGCGGCAAAACCTCGACAATGATGCCCTTGGCCAAAAAGGGCGTATGCGTTTTTTCCTGAATATATTCAGGAAAAAACGCATACGCCCTTTTTGGCCAACCAAGCAACCTGGAAAGGCAAATCAGCGCTACAAAGAAGTCTCGCTCCCCATCGGTCAAAAGGACCATGCTGAATAAAGTGTCAAAACCAGAAATGCAGGGCAGGCCATGGAGAAACGGGAGCCTTGTTACGCTGATGGGCGGGATGTAAATTGCCAACAGCCACTCTGGAGAAGTGTACGGTGTGTCCTGAAACACCTAAAAAACGCAGCTTAGAGAGCGTAGGGCACTTCCACTCATGGGCGTATAAATTGGGAAAACTAAAAATCAGCAAGACACAGGCACCCCAAAGTTTAGGGCTGCTCTGCTGACAAGAACCTCCACTTCCTTACACCTTAAATATCCCAGGAAAGAGAAAAATGGATAAAGACGTTGTGGTCCTGATGTACAATGGAATATCACTCAGCCATGAAATCAACGTCATAAGGCTAGTGGCAGCATGATGAGTGGATTTAGGTACGACGATTCTAAGAGAAATAAGTCAAACAGAAAACGACACTTATCATAAGATATCACTTATAGAGGGAAAGTAAAAACCGCTACACTGGAACTGAATTACAAAACAGAACAGAGTCACACGTTTAGAAAACACACTATGGCTGCTTAACGGGAAAGGTGAGGTGGGGTGATGCGTAAAAGAAGGGTTTCAAATTAGCTCAGATACCGTTCCATAAACCCAATATGTAATCGACAAGACCTACTCCTTGCTCAGTGAACTTGACTCAACACCCCCTATTCAACGCCCAAGAATATATCTGACTAGTAAGAATCTTAAAACCTATGTGTTGATATCCCTCTGTAAGTGAGTCAAGTGGGTGTAAAGCGGCCTAAACACAGCAGTGAAAAGCAGCTAAACCCCATTATAAAAATCAACTACTTTTAAAAACCCGTGAAACAAAGACAGTGAAAGAGAGAAATTCTTACAAAATTCGTTCAGGGGCTGTGATGCCACCTGAATTGACCATATCTAGACCCACTGCTGATTGAGACATAAGGGTGAACACTCTTGGGGCTGAGAGGTTTGCTGAGGTTGGGTGAGCAAACGCAGACCCTTTAAAGTAATACTGCGTGGTACCCATCCCATGGGTCCCAAATCTCCAGGTTCAAGGGCATCTTCCTACATCGAAAACATGCATGAGACACCCAGAAGATGGTACACCGTGTGATCGGGAAAGGTTTCTAAAACGCACCTCATTTCTCATGTCCTTGTGCTCGGGTTCGCCATTCCAGCCGCTTTACTAGCAATCTCCCTCCTTGGAGAATCAGCACCTTTAACCTCCTGTTCCGTCCAGGTTGCCATTTGTCCTGAGGATGAACGGGAAGAGGGCCAAACAATGAGAGACTAGCTCTAGGTGTTGGGGCAGGCACAGGTCACTCTATTTTCCCATCAGGAAGAAGAATTAACCAGAGGCTCAGCTTGCCGCCCGGAACCAGAATACGGCCTGAAGCAATCCTGCGCTTTTGCGGCCAGCTCCCAAAAAAGCGAGTTGAAAAATGGAGCTCAGGGGCACTGCAATTCACAAACCTGCAGAGTTATAACTGATAACTCTCGTCCACAAATATATTGAGGGAAGGCAACGAAGAGGATTTGAAAGCAAGGCAGAATTGCAGGAAACTGATTTCAGGAGGTAAATTCGAATCGCCTTTAAAGCACAGGAAAAGCGGCAAACACTCGACAATGATGCCCTTGGCCAAAAAGGGCGTATGCGTTTTTTCCTGAATATATTCAGGAAAAAACGCATACGCCCTTTTTGGCCAACCAAGCAACCTGGAAAGGCAAATCAGCGCTACAAAGAAGTCTCGCTCCCCATCGGTCAAAAGGACCATGCTGAATAAAGTGTCAAAACCAGAAATGCAGGGCAGGCCATGGAGAAACGGGAGCCTTGTTACGCTGATGGGCGGGATGTAAATTGCCAACAGCCACTCTGGAGAAGTGTACGGTGTGTCCTGAAACACCTAAAAAACGCAGCTTAGAGAGCGTAGGGCACTTCCACTCATGGGCGTATAAATTGGGAAAACTAAAAATCAGCAAGACACAGGCACCCCAAAGTTTAGGGCTGCTCTGCTGACAAGAACCTCCACTTCCTTACACCTTAAATATCCCAGGAAAGAGAAAAATGGATAAAGACGTTGTGGTCCTTATGTACAATGGAATATCACTCAGCCATGAAATCAACGTCATAAGGCTAGTGGCAGCATGATGAGTGGATTTAGGTACGACGATTCTAAGTGAAATAAGTCAAACAGAAAACGACACTTATCATAAGATATCACTTATAGAGGGAATGTAAAAACCGCTACACTGGAACTGAATTACAAAACAGAACAGAGTCACACGTTTAGAAAACACACTATGGCTGCTTAACGGGAAAGGTGAGGTGGGGTGATGCGTAAAAGAAGGGTTTCAAATTAGCTCAGATACCGTTCCATAAACCCAATATGTAATAGACAAGACCTACTCCTTGCTCAGTGAACTTGACTCAACACCCCCTATTCAACGCCCAAGAATATATCTGACTAGTAAGAATCTTAAAACCTATGTGTTGATATCCCTCTGTAAGTGAGTCAAGTGGGTGTAAAGCGGCCTAAACACAGCAGTGAAAAGCAGCTAAACCCCATTATAAAAATCAACTACTTTTAAAAACCCGTGAAACAAAGACAGTGAAAGAGAGAGAAATTCTTACAAAATTCGTTCAGGGGCTGTGATGCCACCTGGATTGACCATATCTAGACCCACTGCTGATTGAGACATAAGGGTGAACACTCTTGGGGCTGAGAGGTTTGGTGAGGTTGGGTGAGCAAACGCAGACCCTTTAAAGTAATACTGCGTGGTACCCATCCCATGGGTCCCAAATCTCCAGGTTCAAGGGCATCTTCCTACATCGAAAACATGCATGAGACACCCAGAAGATGGTACACCGTGTGATCGGGAAAGGTTTCTAAAACGCACCTCATTTCTCATGTCCTTGTGCTCGGGTTCGCCATTCCAGCCGCTTTACTAGCAATCTCCCTCCTTGGAGAATCAGCACCTTTAACCTCCTGTTCCGTCCAGGTTGCCATTTGTCCTGAGGATGAACGGGAAGAGGGCCAAACAATGAGAGACTAGCTCTAGGTGTTGGGGCAGGCACAGGTCACTCTATTTTCCCATCAGGAAGAAGAATTAACCAGAGGCTCAGCTTGCCGCCCGGAACCAGAATAGGGCCTGAAGCAATCCTACGCTTTTGCGGCCAGCTCCCAAAAAAGCGAGTTGAAAAATGGAGCTCAGGGGCACTGCAATTCACAAACCTGCAGAGTTATAACTGATAACTCTCGTCCACAAATATATTGAGGGAAGGCAACGAAGAGGATTTGAAAGCAAGGCAGAATTGCAGGAAACTGATTTCAGGAGGTAGATTCGAATCGCCTTTAAAGCACAGGAAAAGCGGCAAAACCTCGACAATGATGCCCTTGGCCAAAAAGGGTGTATGCGTTTTTTCCTGAATATATTCAGGAAAAAACGCATACGCCCTTTTTGGCCAACCAAGCAACCTGGAAAGGCAAATCAGCGATACAAAGAAGTCTCGCTCCCCATCGGTCAAAAGGACCATGCTGAATAAAGTGTCAAAACCAGAAATGCAGGGCAGGCCATGGAGAAACGGGAGCCTTGCTACGCTGATGGGCGGGATGTAAATTGCCAACAGCCACTCTGGAGAAGTGTACGGTGTGTCCTGAAACACCTAAAAAACGCAGCTTAGAGAGCGTAGGGCACTTCCACTCATGGGCGTATAAATTGGGAAAACTAAAAATCAGCAAGACACAGGCACCCCAAAGTTTAGGGCTGCTCTGCTGACAAGAACCTCCACTTCCTTACACCTTAAATATCCCAGGAAAGAGAAAAATGGATAAAGACGTTGTGGTCCTTATGTACAATGGAATATCACTCAGCCATGAAATCAACGTCATAAGGCTAGTGGCAGCATGATGAGTGGATTTAGGTACGACGATTCTAAGTGAAATAAGTCAAACAGAAAACGACACTTATCATAAGATATCACTTATAGAGGGAATGTAAAAACCGCTACACTGGAACTGAATTACAAAACAGAACAGAGTCACACGTTTAGAAAACACACTATGGCTGCTTAACGGGAAAGGTGAGGTGGGGTGATGCGTAAAAGAAGGGTTTCAAATTAGCTCAGATACCGTTCCATAAACCCAATATGTAATAGACAAGACCTACTCCTTGCTCAGTGAACTTGACTCAACACCCCCTATTCAACGCCCAAGAATATATCTGACTAGTAAGAATCTTAAAACCTATGTGTTGATATCCCTCTGTAAGTGAGTCAAGTGGGTGTAAAGCGGCCTAAACACAGCAGTGAAAAGCAGCTAAACCCCATTATAAAAATCAACTAATTTTAAAAACCCGTGAAACAAAGACAGTGAAAGAGAGAGAAATTCTTACAAAATTCGTTCAGGGGCTGTGATGCCACCTGGATTGACCATATCTAGACCCACTGCTGATTGAGACATAAGGGTGAACACTCTTGGGGCTGAGAGGTTTGCTGAGGTTGGGTGAGCAAACGCAGACCCTTTAAAGTAATACTGCGTGGTACCCATCCCATGGGTCCCAAATCTCCAGGTTCAAAGGCATCTTCCTACATCGAAAACATGCATGAGACACCCAGAAGATGGTACACCGTGTGATCGGGAAAGGTTTCTAAAACGCACCTCATTTCTCATGTCCTTGTGCTCGGGTTCGCCATTCCAGCCGCTTTACTAGCAATCTCCCTCCTTGGAGAATCAGCACCTTTAACCTCCTGTTCCGTCCAGGTTGCCATTTGTCCTGAGGATGAACGGGAAGAGGACCAAACAATGAGAGACTAGCTCTAGGTGTTGGGGCAGGCACAGGTCACTCTATTTTCCCATCAGGAAGAAGAATTAACCAGAGGCTCAGCTTGCCGCCCGGAACCAGAATAGGGCCTGAAGCAATCCTACGCTTTTGCGGCCAGCTCCCAAAAAAGCGAGTTGAAAAATGGAGCTCAGGGGCACTGCAATTCACAAACCTGCAGAGTTATAACTGATAACTCTCGTCCACAAATATATTGAGGGAAGGCAACGAAGAGGATTTGAAAGCAAGGCAGAATTGCAGGAAACTGATTTCAGGAGGTAGATTCGAATCGCCTTTAAAGCACAGGAAAAGCGGCAAAACCTCGACAATGATGCCCTTGGCCAAAAAGGGCGTATGCGTTTTTTCCTGAATATATTCAGGAAAAAACGCATACGCCCTTTTTGGCCAACCAAGCAACCTGGAAAGGCAAATCAGCGCTACAAAGAAGTCTCGCTCCCCATCGGTCAAAAGGACCATGCTGAATAAAGTGTCAAAACCAGAAATGCAGGGCAGGCCATGGAGAAACGGGAGCCTTGCTACGCTGATGGGCGGGATGTAAATTGCCAACAGCCACTCTGGAGAAGTGTACGGTGTGTCCTGAAACACCTAAAAAACGCAGCTTAGAGAGCGTAGGGCACTTCCACTCATGGGCGTATAAATTGGGAAAACTAAAAATCAGCAAGACACAGGCACCCCAAAGTTTAGGGCTGCTCTGCTGACAAGAACCTCCACTTCCTTACACCTTAAATATCCCAGGAAAGAGAAAAATGGATAAAGACGTTGTGGTCCTTATGTACAATGGAATATCACTCAGCCATGAAATCAACGTCATAAGGCTAGTGGCAGCATGATGAGTGGATTTAGGTACGACGATTCTAAGTGAAATAAGTCAAACAGAAAACGACACTTATCATAAGATATCACTTATAGAGGGAATGTAAAAACCGCTACACTGGAACTGAATTACAAAACAGAACAGAGTCACACGTTTAGAAAACACACTATGGCTGCTTAACGGGAAAGGTGAGGTGGGGTGATGCGTAAAAGAAGGGTTTCAAATTAGCTCAGATACCGTTCCATAAACCCAATATGTAATAGACAAGACCTACTCCTTGCTCAGTGAACTTGACTCAACACCCCCTATTCAACGCCCAAGAATATATCTGACTAGTAAGAATCTTAAAACCTATGTGTTGATATCCCTCTGGAAGTGAGTCAAGTGGGTGTAAAGCGGCCTAAACACAGCAGTGAAAAGCAGCTAAACCCCATTATAAAAATCAACTAATTTTAAAAACCCGTGAAACAAAGACAGTGAAAGAGAGAGAAATTCTTACAAAATTCGTTCAGGGGCTGTGATGCCACCTGGATTGACCATATCTAGACCCACTGCTGATTGAGACATAAGGGTGAACACTCTTGGGGCTGAGAGGTTTGCTGAGGTTGGGTGAGCAAACGCAGACCCTTTAAAGTAATACTGCGTGGTACCCATCCCATGGGTCCCAAATCTCCAGGTTCAAAGGCATCTTCCTACATCGAAAACATGCATGAGACACCCAGAAGATGGTACACCGTGTGATCGGGAAAGGTTTCTAAAACGCACCTCATTTCTCATGTCCTTGTGCTCGGGTTCGCCATTCCAGCCGCTTTACTAGCAATCTCCCTCCTTGGAGAATCAGCACCTTTAACCTCCTGTTCCGTCCAGGTTGCCATTTGTCCTGAGGATGAACGGGAAGAGGACCAAACAATGAGAGACTAGCTCTAGGTGTTGGGGCAGGCACAGGTCACTCTATTTTCCCATCAGGAAGAAGAATTAACCAGAGGCTCAGCTTGCCGCCCGGAACCAGAATAGGGCCTGAAGCAATCCTACGCTTTTGCGGCCAGCTCCCAAAAAAGCGAGTTGAAAAATGGAGCTCAGGGGCACTGCAATTCACAAACCTGCAGAGTTATAACTGATAACTCTCGTCCACAAATATATTGAGGGAAGGCAACGAAGAGGATTTGAAAGCAAGGCAGAATTGCAGGAAACTGATTTCAGGAGGTAGATTCGAATCGCCTTTAAAGCACAGGAAAAGCGGCAAAACCTCGACAATGATGCCCTTGGCCAAAAAGGGCGTATGCGTTTTTTCCTGAATATATTCAGGAAAAAACGCATACGCCCTTTTTGGCCAACCAAGCAACCTGGAAAGGCAAATCAGCGCTACAAAGAAGTCTCGCTCCCCATCGGTCAAAAGGACCATGCTGAATAAAGTGTCAAAACCAGAAATGCAGGGCAGGCCATGGAGAAACGGGAGCCTTGCTACGCTGATGGGCGGGATGTAAATTGCCAACAGCCACTCTGGAGAAGTGTACGGTGTGTCCTGAAACACCTAAAAAACGCAGCTTAGAGAGCGTAGGGCACTTCCACTCATGGGCGTATAAATTGGGAAAACTAAAAATCAGCAAGACACAGGCACCCCAAAGTTTAGGGCTGCTCTGCTGACAAGAACCTCCACTTCCTTACACCTTAAATATCCCAGGAAAGAGAAAAATGGATAAAGACGTTGTGGTCCTTATGTACAATGGAATATCACTCAGCCATGAAATCAACGTCATAAGGCTAGTGGCAGCATGATGAGTGGATTTAGGTACGACGATTCTAAGTGAAATAAGTCAAACAGAAAACGACACTTATCATAAGATATCACTTATAGAGGGAATGTAAAAACCGCTACACTGGAACTGAATTACAAAACAGAACAGAGTCACACGTTTAGAAAACACACTATGGCTGCTTAACGGGAAAGGTGAGGTGGGGTGATGCGTAAAAGAAGGGTTTCAAATTAGCTCAGATACCGTTCCATAAACCCAATATGTAATAGACAAGACCTACTCCTTGCTCAGTGAACTTGACTCAACACCCCCTATTCAACGCCCAAGAATATATCTGACTAGTAAGAATCTTAAAACCTATGTGTTGATATCCCTCTGTAAGTGAGTCAAGTGGGTGTAAAGCGGCCTAAACACAGCAGTGAAAAGCAGCTAAACCCCATTATAAAAATCAACTAATTTTAAAAACCCGTGAAACAAAGACAGTGAAAGAGAGAGAAATTCTTACAAAATTCGTTCAGGGGCTGTGATGCCACCTGGATTGACCATATCTAGACCCACTGCTGATTGAGACATAAGGGTGAACACTCTTGGGGCTGAGAGGTTTGCTGAGGTTGGGTGAGCAAACGCAGACCCTTTAAAGTAATACTGCGTGGTACCCATCCCATGGGTCCCAAATCTCCAGGTTCAAAGGCATCTTCCTACATCGAAAACATGCATGAGACACCCAGAAGATGGTACACCGTGTGATCGGGAAAGGTTTCTAAAACGCACCTCATTTCTCATGTCCTTGTGCTCGGGTTCGCCATTCCAGCCGCTTTACTAGCAATCTCCCTCCTTGGAGAATCAGCACCTTTAACCTCCTGTTCCGTCCAGGTTGCCATTTGTCCTGAGGATGAACGGGAAGAGGACCAAACAATGAGAGACTAGCTCTAGGTGTTGGGGCAGGCACAGGTCACTCTATTTTCCCATCAGGAAGAAGTATTAACCAGAGGCTCAGCTTGCCGCCCGGAACCAGAATAGGGCCTGAAGCAATCCTGCGCTTTTGCGACCAGCTCCCAAAAAAGCGAGTTGAAAAATGGAGCTCAGGGGCACTGCAATTCACAAACCTGCAGAGTTATAACTGATAACTCTCGTCCACAAATATATTGAGGGAAGGCAACGAAGAGGATTTGAAAGCAAGGCAGAATTGCAGGAAACTGATTTCAGGAGGTAGATTCGAATTGCCTTTAAAGCACAGGAAAAGCGGCAAAACCTCGACAATGATGCCCTTGGCCAAAAAGGGTGTATGTGTTTTTTCCTGAATATATTCAGGAAAAAACGTATACGCCCTTTTTGGCCAACCAAGCAACCTGGAAAGGCAAATCAGCGATACAAAGAAGTCTCGCTCCCCATCGGTCAAAAGGACCATGCTGAATAAAGTGTCAAAACCAGAAATGCAGGGCAGGCCATGGAGAAACGGGAGCCTTGCTACGCTGATGGGCGGGATGTAAATTGCCAACAGCCACTCTGGAGAAGTGTACGGTGTGTCCTGAAACACCTAAAAAACGCAGCTTAGAGAGCGTAGGGCACTTCCACTCATGGGCGTATAAATTGGGAAAACTAAAAATCAGCAAGACACAGGCACCCCAAAGTTTAGGGCTGCTCTGCTGACAAGAACCTCCACTTCCTTACACCTTAAATATCCCAGGAAAGAGAAAAATGGATAAAGACGTTCTGGTCCTTATGTACAATGTAATATCAATCAGCCATGAAATCAACGTCATAAGGCTAGTGGCAGCATGATGAGTGGATTTAGGTACGACGATTCTAAGTGAAATAAGTCAAACAGAAAACGACACTTATCATAAGATATCACTTATAGAGGGAATGTAAAAACCGCTACACTGGAACTGAATTACAAAACAGAACAGAGTCACACGTTTAGAAAACACACTATGGCTGCTTAACGGGAAAGGTGAGGTGGGGTGATGCGTAAAAGAAGGGTTTCAAATTAGCTCAGATACCGTTCCATAAACCCAATATGTAATCGACAAGACCTATTCCTTGCTCAGTGAACTTGACTCAACACCCCCTATTCAACGCCCAAGAATATATCTGACTAGTAAGAATCTTAAAACCTATGTGTTGATATCCCTCTGGAAGTGAGTCAAGTGGGTGTAAAGCGGCCTAAACACAGCAGTGAAAAGCAGCTAAACCCCATTATAAAAATCAACTAATTTTAAAAACCCGTGAAACAAAGACAGTGAAAGAGAGAGAAATTCTTACAAAATTCGTTCAGGGGCTGTGATGCCACCTGGATTGACCATATCTAGACCCACTGCTGATTGAGACATAAGGGTGAACACTCTTGGGGCTGAGAGGTTTGCTGAGGTTGGGTGAGCAAACGCAGACCCTTTAAAGTAATACTGCGTGGTACCCATCCCATGGGTCCCAAATCTCCAGGTTCAAGGGCATCTTCCTACATCGAAAACATGCATGAGACACCCAGAAGATGGTACACCGTGTGATCGGGAAAGGTTTCTAAAACGCACCTCATTTCTCATGTCCTTGTGCTCGGGTTCGCCATTCCAGCCGCTTTACTAGCAATCTCCCTCCTTGGAGAATCAGCACCTTTAACCTCCTGTTCCGTCCAGGTTGCCATTTGTCCTGAGGATGAACGGGAAGAGGGCCAAACAATGAGAGACTAGCTCTAGGTGTTGGGGCAGGCACAGGTCACTCTATTTTCCCATCAGGAAGAAGAATTAACCAGAGGCTCAGCTTGCCGCCCGGAACCAGAATAGGGCCTGAAGCAATCCTGCGCTTTTGCGGCCAGCTCCCAAAAAAGCGAGTTGAAAAATGGAGCTCAGGGGCACTGCAATTCACAAACCTGCAGAGTTATAACTGATAACTCTCGTCCACAAATATATTGAGGGAAGGCAACGAAGAGGATTTGAAAGCAAGGCAGAATTGCAGGAAACTGATTTCAGGAGGTAGATTCGAATCGCCTTTAAAGCACAGGAAAAGCGGCAAAACCTCGACAATGATGCCCTTGGCCAAAAAGGGCGTATGCGTTTTTTCCTGAATATATTCAGGAAAAAACGCATACGCCCTTTTTGGCCAACCAAGCAACCTGGAAAGGCAAATCAGCGCTACAAAGAAGTCTCGCTCCCCATCGGTCAAAAGGACCATGCTGAATAAAGTGTCAAAACCAGAAATGCAGGGCAGGCCATGGAGAAACGGGAGCCTTGCTACGCTGATGGGCGGGATGTAAATTGCCAACAGCCACTCTGGAGAAGTGTACGGTGTGTCCTGAAACACCTAAAAAACGCAGCTTAGAGAGCGTAGGGCACTTCCACTCATGGGCGTATAAATTGGGAAAACTAAAAATCAGCAAGACACAGGCACCCCAAAGTTTAGGGCTGCTCTGCTGACAAGAACCTCCACTTCCTTACACCTTAAATATCCCAGGAAAGAGAAAAATGGATAAAGACGTTGTGGTCCTTATGTACAATGGAATATCACTCAGCCATGAAATCAACGTCATAAGGCTAGTGGCAGCATGATGAGTGGATTTAGGTACGACGATTTTAAGTGAAATAAGTCAAACAGAAAACAACACTTATCATAAGATATCACTTATAGAGGGAATGTAAAAACCGCTACACTGGAACTGAATTACAAAACAGAACAGAGTCACACGTTTAGAAAACACACTATGGCTGCTTAACGGGAAAGGTGAGGTGGGGTGATGCGTAAAAGAAGGGTTTCAAATTAGCTCAGATACCGTTCCATAAACCCAATATGTAATAGACAAGACCTACTCCTTGCTCAGTGAACTGGACTCAACACCCCCTATTCAACGCCCAAGAATATATCTGACTAGTAAGAATCTTAAAACCTATGTGTTGATATCCCTCTGTAAGTGAGTCAAGTGGGTGTAAAGCGGCCTAAACACAGCAGTGAAAAGCAGCTAAACCCCATTATAAAAATCAACTACTTTTAAAAACCCGTGAAACAAAGACAGTGAAAGAGAGAGAAATTCTTACAAAATTCGTTCAGGGGCTGTGATGCCACCTGGATTGACCATATCTAGACCCACTGCTGATTGAGACATAAGGGTGAACACTCTTGGGGCTGAGAGGTTTGCTGAGGTTGGGTGAGCAAACGCAGACCCTTTAAAGTAATACTGCGTGGTACCCATCCCATGGGTCCCAAATCTCCAGGTTCAAGGGCATCTTCCTACATCGAAAACATGCATGAGACACCCAGAAGATGGTACACCGTGTGATCGGGAAAGGTTTCTAAAACGCACCTCATTTCTCATGTCCTTGTGCTCGGGTTCGCCATTCCAGCCGCTTTACTAGCAATCTCCCTCCTTGGAGAATCAGCACCTTTAACCTCCTGTTCCGTCCAGGTTGCCATTTGTCCTGAGGATGAACGGGAAGAGGGCCAAACAATGAGAGACTAGCTCTAGGTGTTGGGGCAGGCACAGGTCACTCTATTTTCCCATCAGGAAGAAGAATTAACCAGAGGCTCAGCTTGCCGCCCGGAACCAGAATAGGGCCTGAAGCAATCCTGCGCTTTTGCGGCCAGCTCCCAAAAAAGCGAGTTGAAAAATGGAGCTCAGGGGCACTGCAATTCACAAACCTGCAGAGTTATAACTGATAACTCTCGTCCACAAATATATTGAGGGAAGGCAACGAGGAGGATTTGAAAGCAAGGCAGAATTGCAGGAAACTGATTTCAGGAGGTAGATTCGAATCGCCTTTAGAGCACAGGAAAAGCGGCAAAACCTCGACAATGATGCCCTTGGCCAAAAAGGGCGTATGCGTTTTTTCCTGAATATATTCAGGAAAAAACGCATACGCCCTTTTTGGCCAACCAAGCAACCTGGAAAGGCAAATCAGCGCTACAAAGAAGTCTCGCTCCCCATCGGTCAAAAGGACCATGCTGAATAAAGTGTCAAAACCAGAAATGCAGGGCAGGCCATGGAGAAACGGGAGCCTTGCTACGCTGATGGGCGGGATGTAAATTGCCAACAGCCACTCTGGAGAAGTGTACGGTGTGTCCTGAAACACCTAAAAAACGCAGCTTAGAGAGCGTAGGGCACTTCCACTCATGGGCGTATAAATTGGGAAAACTAAAAATCAGCAAGACACAGGCACCCCAAAGTTTAGGGCTGCTCTGCTGACAAGAACCTCCACTTCCTTACACCTTAAATATCCCAGGAAAGAGAAAAATGGATAAAGACGTTGTGGTCCTGATGTACAATGGAATATCACTCAGCCATGAAATCAACGTCATAAGGCTAGTGGCAGCATGATGAGTGGATTTAGGTTCGACGATTCTAAGTGAAATAAGTCAAACAGAAAACGACACTTATCATAAGATATCACTTATAGAGGGAAAGTAAAAACCGCTACACTGGAACTGAATTACAAAACAGAACAGAGTCACACGTTTAGAAAACACACTATGGCTGCTTAACGGGAAAGGTGAGGTGGGGTGATGCGTAAAAGAAGGGTTTCAAATTAGCTCAGATACCGTTCCATAAACCCAATATGTAATAGACAAGACCTACTCCTTGCTCAGTGAACTTGACTCAACACCCCCTATTCAACGCCCAAGAATATATCTGACTAGTAAGAATCTTAAAACCTATGTGTTGATATCCCTCTGTAAGTGAGTCAAGTGGGTGTAAAGCGGCCTAAACACAGCAGTGAAAAGCAGCTAAACCCCATTATAAAAATCAACTACTTTTAAAAACCCGTGAAACAAAGACAGTGAAAGAGAGAGAAATTCTTACAAAATTCGTTCAGGGGCTGTGATGCCACCTGGATTGACCATATCTAGACCCACTGCTGATTGAGACATAAGGGTGAACACTCTTGGGGCTGAGAGGTTTGGTGAGGTTGGGTGAGCAAACGCAGACCCTTTAAAGTAATACTGCGTGGTACCCATCCCATGGGTCCCAAATCTCCAGGTTCAAGGGCGTCTTCCTACATCGAAAACATGCATGAGACACCCAGAAGATGGTACACCGTGTGATCGGGAAAGGTTTCTAAAACGCACCTCATTTCTCATGTCCTTGTGCTCGGGTTCGCCATTCCAGCCGCTTTACTAGCAATCTCCCTCCTTGGAGAATCAGCACCTTTAACCTCCTGTTCCGTCCAGGTTGCCATTTGTCCTGAGGATGAACGGGAAGAGGGCCAAACAATGAGAGACTAGCTCTAGGTGTTGGGGCAGGCACAGGTCACTCTATTTTCCCATCAGGAAGAAGAATTAACCAGAGGCTCAGCTTGCCGCCCGGAACCAGAATAGGGCCTGAAGCAATCCTACGCTTTTGCGGCCAGCTCCCAAAAAAGCGAGTTGAAAAATGGAGCTCAGGGGCACTGCAATTCACAAACCTGCAGAGTTATAACTGATAACTCTCGTCCACAAATATATTGAGGGAAGGCAACGAAGAGGATTTGAAAGCAAGGCAGAATTGCAGGAAACTGATTTCAGGAGGTAGATTCGAATCGCCTTTAGAGCACAGGAAAAGCGGCAAAACCTCGACAATGATGCCCTTGGCCAAAAAGGGCGTATGCGTTTTTTCCTGAATATATTCAGGAAAAAACGCATACGCCCTTTTTGGCCAACCAAGCAACCTGGAAAGGCAAATCAGCGCTACAAAGAAGTCTCGCTCCCCATCGGTCAAAAGGACCATGCTGAATAAAGTGTCAAAACCAGAAATGCAGGGCAGGCCATGGAGAAACGGGAGCCTTGCTACGCTGATGGGCGGGATGTAAATTGCCAACAGCCACTCTGGAGAAGTGTACGGTGTGTCCTGAAACACCTAAAAAACGCAGCTTAGAGAGCGTAGGGCACTTCCACTCATGGGCGTATAAATTGGGAAAACTAAAAATCAGCAAGACACAGGCACCCCAAAGTTTAGGGCTGCTCTGCTGACAAGAACCTCCACTTCCTTACACCTTAAATATCCCAGGAAAGAGAAAAATGGATAAAGACGTTGTGGTCCTTATTTACAATGGAATATCACTCAGCCATGTAATCAACGTCATAAGGCTAGTGGCAGCATGATGAGTGGATTTAGGTACGACGATTCTAAGTGAAATAAGTCAAACAGAAAACGACACTTATCATAAGATATCACTTATAGAGGGAAAGTAAAAACCGCTACACTGGAACTGAATTACAAAACAGAACAGAGTCACACGTTTAGAAAACACACTATGGCTGCTTAACGGGAAAGGTGAGGTGGGGTGATGCCTAAAAGAAGGGTTTCAAAGTAGCTCAGATACCGTTCCATAAACCCAATATGTAAGAGAAAAGACCTACTCCTTGCTCAGTGAACTTGACTCAACACCCCCTATTCAACGCCCAAGAATATGTCTGACTAGTAAGAATCTTAAAACCTATGTGATGATATCCCTTTGTAAGTGAGTCAAGTGGGTGTAAAGCGGCCTAAACACAGCAGTGAAAAGCAGCTAAACCCCATTATAAAAATCAACTACTTTTAAAAACCCGTGAAACAAAGACAGTGAAAGAGAGAGAAATTCTTACAAAATTCGTTCAGGGGCTGTGATGCCACCTGGATTGACCATATCAAGACCCACTGCTAATTGAGACATAAGGGTGAACACTCTTGGGGCTGAGAGGTTTGCTGAGGTTGGGTGAGCAAACGCAGACCCTTTAAAGTAATACTGCGTGGTACCCATCCCATGGGTCCCAAATCTCCAGGTTCAAGGGCATCTTCCTACATAGAAAACATGCATGAGACACCCAGAAGATGGTACACCGTGTGATCGGGAAAGGTTTCTAAAACGCACCTCATTTCTCATGTCCTTGTGCTCGGGTTCGCCATTCCAGCCGCTTTACTAGCAATCTCCCTCCTTGGAGAATCAGCACCTTTAACCTCCTGTTCCGTCCAGGTTGCCATTTGTCCTGAGGATGAACGGGAAGAGGGCCAAACAATGAGAGACTAGCTCTAGGTGTTGGGGCAGGCACAGGTCAATCTATTTTCCCATCAGGAAGAAGAGTTAACCAGAGGCTCAGCTTGCCGCCCGGAACCAGAATAGGGCCTTAAGCAATCCTGCGCTTTTGCGACCAGCTCCCAAAAAAGCGAGTTGAAAAATGGAGCTCAGGGGCACTGCAATTCACAAACCTGCAGAGTTATAACTGATAACTCTCGTCCACAAATATATTGAGGGAAGGCAACGAAGAGGATTTGAAAGCAAGGCAGAATTGCAGGAAACTGATTTCAGGAGGTAGATTCGAATCGCCTTTAAAGCACAGGAAAAGCGGCAAAACCTCGACAATGATGCCCTTGGCCAAAAAGGGCGTATGCGTTTTTTCCTGAATATATTCAGGAAAAAACGCATACGCCCTTTTTGGCCAACCAAGCAACCTGGAAAGGCAAATCAGCGCTACAAAGAAGTCTCGCTCCCCATCGGTCAAAAGGACCATGCTGAATAAAGTGTCAAAACCAGAAATGCAGGGCAGGCCATGGAGAAACGGGAGCCTTGCTACGCTGATGGGCGGGATGTAAATTGCCAACAGCCACTCTGGAAAAGTGTACGGTGTGTCCTGAAACACCTAAAAAACGCAGCTTAGAGAGCGTAGGGCACTTCCACTCATGGGCGTATAAATTGGGAAAACTAAAAATCAGCAAGACACAGGCACCCCAAAGTTTAGGGCTGCTCTGCTGACAAGAACCTCCACTTCCTTACACCTTAAATATCCCAGGAAAGAGAAAAATGGATAAAGACGTTGTGGTCCTTATGTACAATGGAATATCACTCAGCCATGAAATCAACGTCATAAGGCTAGTGGCAGCATGATGAGTGGATTTAGGTACGACGATTCTAAGTGAAATAAGTCAAACAGAAAACGACACTTATCATAAGATATCACTTATAGAGGGAATGTAAAAACCGCTACACTGGAACTGAATTACAAAACAGAACAGAGTCACACGTTTAGAAAACACACTATGGCTGCTTAACGGGAAAGGTGAGGTGGGGTGATGCGTAAAAGAAGGGTTTCAAATTAGCTCAGATACCGTTCCATAAACCCAATATGTAATAGACAAGACCTACTCCTTGCTCAGTGAACTTGACTCAACACCCCCTATTCAACGCCCAAGAATATATCTGACTAGTAAGAATCTTAAAACCTATGTGTTGATATCCCTCTGGAAGTGAGTCAAGTGGGTGTAAAGCGGCCTAAACACAGCAGTGAAAAGCAGCTAAACCCCATTATAAAAATCAACTACTTTTAAAAACCCGTGAAACAAAGACAGTGAAAGAGAGAGAAATTCTTACAAAATTCGTTCAGGGGCTGTGATGCCACCTGGATTGACCATATCTAGACCCACTGCTGATTGAGACATAAGGGTGAACACTCTTGGGGCTGAGAGGTTTGCTGAGGTTGGGTGAGCAAACGCAGACCCTTTAAAGTAATACTGCGTGGTACCCATCCCATGGGTCCCAAATCTCCAGGTTCAAGGGCATCTTCCTACATCGAAAACATGCATGAGACACCCAGAAGATGGTACACCGTGTGATCGGGAAAGGTTTCTAAAACGCACCTCATTTCTCATGTCCTTGTGCTCGGGTTCGCCATTCCAGCCGCTTTACTAGCAATCTCCCTCCTTGGAGAATCAGCACCTTTCACCTCCTGTTCCGTCCAGGTTGCCATTTGTCCTGAGGATGAACGGGAAGAGGGCCAAACAATGAGAGACTAGCTCTAGGTGTTGGGGCAGGCACGGGTCACTCTATTTTCCCATCAGGAAGAAGAATTAACCAGAGGCTCAGCTTGCCGCCCGGAACCAGAATAGGGCCTGAAGCAATCCTGCGCTTTTGCGGCCAGCTCCCAAAAAAGCGAATTTAAAAATGGAGCTCAGGGGCACTGCAATTCACAAACCTGCAGAGTTATAACTGATAACTCTCGTCCACAAATATATTGAGGGAAGGCAACGAAGAGGATTTGAAAGCAAGGCAGAATTGCAGGAAACTGATTTCAGGAGGTAGATTCGAATCGCCTTTAAAGCACAGGAAAAGCGGCAAAACCTCGACAATGATGCCCTTGGCCAAAAAGGGCGTATGCGTTTTTTCCTGAATATATTCAGGAAAAAACGCATACGCCCTTTTTGGCCAACCAAGCAACCTGGAAAGGCAAATCAGCGCTACAAAGAAGTCTCGCTCCCCATCGGTCAAAAGGACCATGCTGAATAAAGTGTCAAAACCAGAAATGCAGGGCAGGCCATGGAGAAACGGGAGCCTTGCTACGCTGATGGGCGGGATGTAAATTGCCAACAGCCACTCTGGAGAAGTGTACGGTGTGTCCTGAAACACCTAAAAAACGCAGCTTAGAGAGCGTAGGGCACTTCCACTCATGGGCGTATAAATTGGGAAAACTAAAAATCAGCAAGACACAGGCACCCCAAAGTTTAGGGCTGCTCTGCTGACAAGAACCTCCACTTTCTTACACCTTAAATATCCCAGGAAAGAGAAAAATGGATAAAGACGTTGTGGTCCTTATTTACAATGGAATATCACTCAGCCATGTAATCAACGTCATAAGGCTAGTGGCAGCATGATGAGTGGATTTAGGTACGACGATTCTAAGTGAAATAAGTCAAACAGAAAACGACACTTATCATAAGATATCACTTATAGAGGGAAAGTAAAAACCGCTACACTGGAACTGAATTACAAAACAGAACAGAGTCACACGTTTAGAAAACACACTATGGCTGCTTAACGGGAAAGGTGAGGTGGGGTGATGCGTAAAAGAAGGGTTTCAAATTAGCTCAGATACCGTTCCATAAACCCAATATGTAATAGAAAAGACCTACTCCTTGCTCAGTGAACTTGACTCAACACCCCCTATTCAACGCCCAAGAATATATCTGACTAGTAAGAATCTTAAAACCTATGTGATGATATCCCTTTGTAAGTGAGTCAAGTGGGTGTAAAGCGGCCTAAACACAGCAGTGAAAAGCAGCTAAACCCCATTATAAAAATCAACTACTTTTAAAAACCCGTGAAACAAAGACAGTGAAAGAGAGAGAAATTCTTACAAAATTCGTTCAGGGGCTGTGATGCCACCTGGATTGACCATATCTAGACCCACTGCTGATTGAGACATAAGGGTGAACACTCTTGGGGCTGAGAGGTTTGCTGAGGTTGGGTGAGCAAACGCAGACCCTTTAAAGTAATACTGCGTGGTACCCATCCCATGGGTCCCAAATCTCCAGGTTCAAGGGCATCTTCCTACATCGAAAACATGCATGAGACACCCAGAAGATGGTACACCGTGTGATCGGGAAAGGTTTCTAAAACGCACCTCATTTCTCATGTCCTTGTGCTCGGGTTCGCCATTCCAGCCGCTTTACTAGCAATCTCCCTCCTTGGAGAATCAGCACCTTTAACCTCCTGTTCCGTCCAGGTTGCCATTTGTCCTGAGGATGAACGGGAAGAGGGCCAAACAATGAGAGACTAGCTCTAGGTGTTGGGGCAGGCACAGGTCACTCTATTTTCCCATCAGGAAGAAGAATTAACCAGAGGCTCAGCTTGCCGCCCGGAACCAGAATAGGGGCTGAAGCAATCCTGCGCTTTTGCGGCCAGCTCCCAAAAAAGCGAGTTGAAAAATGGAGCTCAGGGGCACTGCAATTCACAAACCTGCAGTTATAACTGATAACTCTCGTCCACAAATATATTGAGGGAAGGCAACGAGGAGGATTTGAAAGCAAGGCAGAATTGCAGGAAACTGATTTCAGGAGGTAGATTCGAATCGCCTTTAAAGCACAGGAAAAGCGGCAAAACCTCGACAATGATGCCCTTGGCCAAAAAGGGCGTATGCGTTTTTTCCTGAATATATTCAGGAAAAAACGCATACGCCCTTTTTGGCCAACCAAGCAACCTGGAAAGGCAAATCAGCGCTACAAAGAAGTCTCGCTCCCCATCGGTCAAAAGGACCATGCTGAATAAAGTGTCAAAACCAGAAATGCAGGGCAGGCCATGGAGAAACGGGAGCCTTGCTACGCTGATGGGCGGGATGTAAATTGCCAACAGCCACTCTGGAGAAGTGTACGGTGTGTCCTGAAACACCTAAAAAACGCAGCTTAGAGAGCGTAGGGCACTTCCACTCATGGGCGTATAAATTGGGAAAACTAAAAATCAGCAAGACACAGGCACCCCAAAGTTTAGGGCTGCTCTGCTGACAAGAACCTCCACTTCCTTACACCTTAAATATCCCAGGAAAGAGAAAAATGGATAAAGACGTTGTGGTCCTTATGTACAATGGAATATCACTCAGCCATGTAATCAACGTCATAAGGCTAGTGGCAGCATGATGAGTGGATTTAGGTACGACGATTCTAAGTGAAATAAGTCAAACAGAAAACGACACTTATCATAAGATATCACTTATAGAGGGAAAGTAAAAACCGCTACACTGGAACTGAATTACAAAACAGAACAGAGTCACACGTTTAGAAAACACACTATGGCTGCTTAACGGGAAAGGTGAGGTGGGGTGATGCGTAATGAAGGGTTTCAAAGTAGCTCAGATACCGTTCCATAAACCCAATATGTAATAGAAAAGACCTACTCCTTGCTCAGTGAACTTGACTCAACACCCCCTATTCAACGCCCAAGAATATGTCTGACTAGTAAGAATCTTAAAACCTATGTGATGATATCCCTCTGTAAGTGAGTCAAGTGGGTGTAAAGCGGCCTAAACACAGCAGTGAAAAGCAGCTAAACCCCATTATAAAAATCAACTACTTTTAAAAACCCGTGAAACAAAGACAGTGAAAGAGAGAGAAATTCTTACAAAATTCGTTCAGGGGCTGTGATGCCACCTGGATTGACCATATCAAGACCCACTGCTGATTGAGACATAAGGGTGAACACATTTGGGGCTGAGAGGTTTGCTGAGGTTGGGTGAGCAAACGCAGACCCTTTAAAGTAATACTGCGTGGTACCCATCCCATGGGTCCCAAATCTCCAGGTTCAAGGGCATCTTCCTACATCGAAAACATGCATGAGACACCCAGAAGATGGTACACCGTGTGATCGGGAAAGGTTTCTAAATCGCACCTCATTTCTCATGTCCTTGTGCTCGGGTTCGCCATTCCAGCCGCTTTACTAGCAATCTCCCTCCTTGGAGAATCAGCACCTTTAACCTCCTGTTAAGTCCAGGTTGCCATTTGTCCTGAGGATGAACGGGAAGAGGGCCAAACAATGAGAGACTAGCTCTAGGTGTTGGGGCAGGCACAGGTCAATCTATTTTCCCATCAGGAAGAAGAATTAACCAGAGGCTCAGCTTGCCGCCCGGAACCAGAATAGGGCCTGAAGCAATCCTGCGCTTTTGCGACCAGCTCCCAAAAAAGCGAGTTGAAAAATGGAGCTCAGGGGCACTGCAATTCACAAACCTGCAGAGTTATAACTGATAACTCTCGTCCACAAATATATTGAGGGAAGGCAACGAAGAGGATTTGAAAGCAAGGCAGAATTGCAGGAAACTGATTTCAGGAGGTAGATTCGAATCGCCTTTAAAGCACAGGAAAAGCGGCAAAAACTCGACAATGATGCCCTTGGCCAAAAAGGGCGTATGCGTTTTTTCCTGAATATATTCAGGAAAAAACGCATACGCCCTTTTTGGCCAACCAAGCAACCTGGAAAGGCAAATCAGCGCTACAAAGAAGTCTCGCTCCCCATCGGTCAAAAGGACCATGCTGAATAAAGTGTCAAAACCAGAAATGCAGGGCAGGCCATGGAGAAACGGGAGCCTTGCTACGCTGATGGGCGGGATGTAAATTGCCAACAGCCACTCTGGAGAAGTGTACGGTGTGTCCTGAAACACCTAAAAAACGCAGCTTAGAGAGCGTAGGGCACTTCCACTCATGGGCGTATAAATTGGGAAAACTAAAATTCAGCAAGACACAGGCACCCCAAAGTTTAGGACTGCTCTGCTGACAAGAACCTCCACTTCCTTACACCTTAAATATCCCAGGAAAGAGAAAAATGGATAAAGACGTTGTGGTCCTGATGTACAATGGAATATCACTCAGCCATGAAATCAACGTCATAAGGCTAGTGGCAGCATGATGAGTGGATTTAGGTTCGACGATTCTAAGTGAAATAAGTCAAACAGAAAACGACACTTATCATAAGATATCACTTATAGAGGGAAAGTAAAAACCGCTACACTGGAACTGAATTACAAAACAGAACAGAGTCACACGTTTAGAAAACACACTATGGCTGCTTAACGGGAAAGGTGAGGTGGGGTGATGCGTAAAAGAAGGGTTTCAAATTAGCTCAGATACCGTTCCATAAACCCAATATGTAATAGACAAGACCTACTCCTTGCTCAGTGAACTTGACTCAACACCCCCTATAACGCCCAAGAATATATCTGACTAGTAAGAATCTTAAAACCTATGTGTTGATATCCCTCTGTAAGTGAGTCAAGTGGGTGTAAAGCGGCCTAAACACAGCAGTGAAAAGCAGCTAAACCCCATTATAAAAATCAACTACTTTTAAAAACCCGTGAAACAAAGACAGTGAAAGAGAGAGAAATTCTTACAAAATTCGTTCAGGGGCTGTGATGCCACCTGGATTGACCATATCTAGACCCACTGCTGATTGAGACATAAGGGTGAACACTCTTGGGGCTGAGAGGTTTGGTGAGGTTGGGTGAGCAAACGCAGACCCTTTAAAGTAATACTGCGTGGTACCCATCCCATGGGTCCCAAATCTCCAGGTTCAAGGGCATCTTCCTACATCGAAAACATGCATGAGACACCCAGAAGATGGTACACCGTGTGATCGGGAAAGGTTTCTAAAACGCACCTCATTTCTCATGTCCTTGTGCTCGGGTTCGCCATTCCAGCCGCTTTACTAGCAATCTCCCTCCTTGGAGAATCAGCACCTTTAACCTCCTGTTCCGTCCAGGTTGCCATTTGTCCTGAGGATGAACGGGAAGAGGGCCAAACAATGAGAGACTAGCTCTAGGTGTTGGGGCAGGCACAGGTCACTCTATTTTCCCAACAGGAAGAAGAATTAACCAGAGGCTCAGCTTGCCGCCCGGAACCAGAATAGGGCCTGAAGCAATCCTGCGCTTTTGCGGCCAGCTCCCAAAAAAGCGAGTTGAAAAATGGAGCTCAGGGGCACTGCAATTCACAAACCTGCAGAGTTATAACTGATAACTCTCGTCCACAAATATATTGAGGGAAGGCAACGAGGAGGATTTGAAAGCAAGGCAGAATTGCAGGAAACTGATTTCAGGAGGTAGATTCGAATCGCCTTTAAAGCACAGGAAAAGCGGCAAAACCTCGACAATGATGCCCTTGGCCAAAAAGGGCGTATGCGTTTTTTCCTGAATATATTCAGGAAAAAACGCATACGCCCTTTTTGGCCAACCAAGCAACCTGGAAAGGCAAATCAGCGCTACAAAGAAGTCTCGCTCCCCATCGGTCAAAAGGACCATGCTGAATAAAGTGTCAAAACCAGAAATGCAGGGCAGGCCATGGAGAAACGGGAGCCTTGCTACGCTGATGGGCGGGATGTAAATTGCCAACAGCCACTCTGGAGAAGTGTACGGTGTGTCCTGAAACACCTAAAAAACGCAGCTTAGAGAGCGTAGGGCACTTCCACTCATGGGCGTATAAATTGGGAAAACTAAAAATCAGCAAGACACAGGCACCCCAAAGTTTAGGGCTGCTCTGCTGACAAGAACCTCCACTTCCTTACACCTTAAATATCCCAGGAAAGAGAAAAATGGATAAAGACGTTGTGGTCCTGATGTACAATGGAATATCACTCAGCCATGAAATCAACGTCATAAGGCTAGTGGCAGCATGATGAGTGGATTTAGGTACGACGATTCTAAGTGAAATAAGTCAAACAGAAAACGACACTTATCATAAGATATCACTTATAGAGGGAAAGTAAAAACCACTACACTGGAACTGAATTACAAAACAGAACAGAGTCACACGTTTAGAAAACACACTATGGCTGCTTAACGGGAAAGGTGAGGTGGGGTGATGCGTAAAAGAAGGGTTTCAAATTAGCTCAGATACCGTTCCATAAACCCAATATGTAATAGACAAGACCTACTCCTTGCTCATTGAACTGGACTCAACACCCCCTATTCAACGCCCAAGAATATATCTGACTAGTAAGAATCTTAAAACCTATGTGTTGATATCCCTCTGTAAGTGAGTCAAGTGGGTGTAAAGCGGCCTAAACACAGCAGTGAAAAGCAGCTAAACCCCATTATAAAAATCAACTACTTTTAAAAACCCGTGAAACAAAGACAGTGAAAGAGAGAGAAATTCTTACAAAATTCGTTCAGGGGCTGTGATGCCACCTGGATTGACCATATCTAGACCCACTGCTGATTGAGACATAAGGGTGAACACTCTTGGGGCTGAGAGGTTTGCTGAGGTTGGGTGAGCAAACGCAGACCCTTTAAAGTAATACTGCGTGGTACCCATCCCATGGGTCCCAAATCTCCAGGTTCAAGGGCATCTTCCTACATCGAAAACATGCATGAGACACCCAGAAGATGGTACACCGTGTGATCGGGAAAGGTTTCTAAAACGCACCTCATTTCTCATGTCCTTGTGCTCGGGTTCGCCATTCCAGCCGCTTTACTAGCAATCTCCCTCCTTGGAGAATCAGCACCTTTAACCTCCTGTTCCGTCCAGGTTGCCATTTGTCCTGAGGATGAACGGGAAGAGGGCCAAACAATGAGAGACTAGCTCTAGGTGTTGGGGCAGGCACAGGTCACTCTATTTTCCCATCAGGAAGAAGAATTAACCAGAGGCTCAGCTTGCCGCCCGGAACCAGAATAGGGCCTGAAGCAATCCTGCGCTTTTGCGGCCAGCTCCCAAAAAAGCGAGTTGAAAAATGGAGCTCAGGGGCACTGCAATTCACAAACCTGCAGAGTTATAACTGATAACTCTCGTCCACAAATATATTGAGGGAAGGCAACGAGGAGGATTTGAAAGCAAGGCAGAATTGCAGGAAACTGATTTCAGGAGGTAGATTCGAATCGCCTTTAGAGCACAGGAAAAGCGGCAAAACCTCGACAATGATGCCCTTGGCCAAAAAGGGCGTATGCGTTTTTTCCTGAATATATTCAGGAAAAAACGCATACGCCCTTTTTGGCCAACCAAGCAACCTGGAAAGGCAAATCAGCGCTACAAAGAAGTCTCGCTCCCCATCGGTCAAAAGGACCATGCTGAATAAAGTGTCAAAACCAGAAATGCAGGGCAGGCCATGGAGAAACGGGAGCCTTGCTACGCTGATGGGCGGGATGTAAATTGCCAACAGCCACTCTGGAGAAGTGTACGGTGTGTCCTGAAACACCTAAAAAACGCAGCTTAGAGAGCGTAGGGCACTTCCACTCATGGGCGTATAAATTGGGAAAACTAAAAATCAGCAAGACACAGGGACCCCAAAGTTTAGGGCTGCTCTGCTGACAAGAACCTCCACTTCCTTACACCTTAAATATCCCAGGAAAGAGAAAAATGGATAAAGACGTTGTGGTCCTGATGTACAATGGAATATCACTCAGCCATGAAATCAACGTCATAAGGCTAGTGGCAGCATGATGAGTGGATTTAGGTTCGACGATTCTAAGTGAAATAAGTCAAACAGAAAACGACACTTATCATAAGATATCACTTATAGAGGGAAAGTAAAAACCGCTACACTGGAACTGAATTACAAAACAGAACAGAGTCACACGTTTAGAAAACACACTATGGCTGCTTAACGGGAAAGGTGAGGTGGGGTGATGCGTAAAAGAAGGGTTTCAAATTAGCTCAGATACCGTTCCATAAACCCAATATGTAATAGACAAGACCTACTCCTTGCTCAGTGAACTTGACTCAACACCCCCTATTCAACGCCCAAGAATATATCTGACTAGTAAGAATCTTAAAACCTATGTGTTGATATCCCTCTGTAAGTGAGTCAAGTGGGTGTAAAGCGGCCTAAACACAGCAGTGAAAAGCAGCTAAACCCCATTATAAAAATCAACTACTTTTAAAAACCCGTGAAACAAAGACAGTGAAAGAGAGAGAAATTCTTACAAAATTCGTTCAGGGGCTGTGATGCCACCTGGATTGACCATATCTAGACCCACTGCTGATTGAGACATAAGGGTGAACACTCTTGGGGCTGAGAGGTTTGGTGAGGTTGGGTGAGCAAACGCAGACCCTTTAAAGTAATACTGCGTGGTACCCATCCCATGGGTCCCAAATCTCCAGGTTCAAGGGCGTCTTCCTACATCGAAAACATGCATGAGACACCCAGAAGATGGTACACCGTGTGATCGGGAAAGGTTTCTAAAACGCACCTCATTTCTCATGTCCTTGTGCTCGGGTTCGCCATTCCAGCCGCTTTACTAGCAATCTCCCTCCTTGGAGAATCAGCACCTTTAACCTCCTGTTCCGTCCAGGTTGCCATTTGTCCTGAGGATGAACGGGAAGAGGGCCAAACAATGAGAGACTAGCTCTAGGTGTTGGGGCAGGCACAGGTCACTCTATTTTCCCATCAGGAAGAAGAATTAACCAGAGGCTCAGCTTGCCGCCCGGAACCAGAATAGGGCCTGAAGCAATCCTACGCTTTTGCGGCCAGCTCCCAAAAAAGCGAGTTGAAAAATGGAGCTCAGGGGCACTGCAATTCACAAACCTGCAGAGTTATAACTGATAACTCTCGTCCACAAATATATTGAGGGAAGGCAACGAAGAGGATTTGAAAGCAAGGCAGAATTGCAGGAAACTGATTTCAGGAGGTAGATTCGAATCGCCTTTAGAGCACAGGAAAAGCGGCAAAACCTCGACAATGATGCCCTTGGCCAAAAAGGGCGTATGCGTTTTTTCCTGAATATATTCAGGAAAAAACGCATACGCCCTTTTTGGCCAACCAAGCAACCTGGAAAGGCAAATCAGCGCTACAAAGAAGTCTCGCTCCCCATCGGTCAAAATGACCATGCTGAATAAAGTGTCAAAACCAGAAATGCAGGGCAGGCCATGGAGAAACGGGAGCCTTGCTACGCTGATGGGCGGGATGTAAATTGCCAACAGCCACTCTGGAGAAGTGTACGGTGTGTCCTGAAACACCTAAAAAACGCAGCTTAGAGAGCGTAGGGCACTTCCACTCAAGGGCGTATAAATTGGGAAAACTAAAAATCAGCAAGACACAGGCACCCCAAAGTTTAGGGCTGCTCTGCTGACAAGAACCTCCACTTCCTTACACCTTAAATATCCCAGGAAAGAGAAAAATGGATAAAGACGTTGTGGTCCTGATGTACAATGGAATATCACTCAGCCATGAAATCAACGTCATAAGGCTAGTGGCAGCATGATGAGTGGATTTAGGTACGACGATTCTAAGTGAAATAAGTCAAACAGAAAACGACACTTATCATAAGATATCACTTATAGAGGGAATGTAAAAACCGCTACACTGCAACTGAATTACAAAACAGAACAGAGTCACACGTTCAGAAAACACACTATGGCTGCTTAACGGGAAAGGTGAGGTGGGGTGATGCGTAAAAGAAGGGTTTCAAATTAGCTCAGATACCGTTCCATAAACCCAATATGTAATCGACAAGACCTACTCCTTGCTCAGTGAACTTGACTCAACACCCCCTATTCAACGCCCAAGAATATATCTGACTAGTAAGAATCTTAAAACCTATGTGTTGATATCCCTCTGGAAGTGAGTCAAGTGGGTGTAAAGCGGCCTAAAACACAGCAGTGAAAAGCAGCTAAACCCCATTATAAAAATCAACTACTTTTAAAAACCCGTGAAACAAAGACAGTGAAAGAGAGAGAAATTCTTACAAAATTCGTTCAGGGGCTGTGATGCCACCTGGATTGACCATATCTAGACCCACTGCTGATTGAGACATAAGGGTGAACACTCTTGGGGCTGAGAGGTTTGCTGAGGTTGGGTGAGCAAACGCAGACCCTTTAAAGTAATACTGCGTGGTACCCATCCCATGGGTCCCAAATCTCTAGGTTCAAGGGCATCTTCCTACATCGAAAACATGCATGAGACACCCAGAAGATGGTACACCGTGTGATCGGGAAAGGTTTCTAAAACGCTCCTCATTTCTCATGTCCTTGTGCTCGGGTTCGCCATTCCAGCCGCTTTACTAGCAATCTCCCTCCTTGGAGAATCAGCACCTTTCACCTCCTGTTCCGTCCAGGTTGCCATTTGTCCTGAGGATGAACGGGAAGAGGGCCAAACAATGAGAGACTAGCTCTAGGTGTTGGGGCAGGCACAGGTCACTCTATTTTCCCATCAGGAAGAAGAATTAACCAGAGGCTCAGCTTGCCGCCCGGAACCAGAATAGGGCCTGAAGCAATCCTGCGCTTTTGCGGCCAGCTCCCAAAAAAGCGAGTTGAAAAATGGAGCTCAGGGGCACTGCAATTCACAAACCTGCAGAGTTATAACTGATAACTCTCGTCCACAAATATATTGAGGGAAGGCAACGAAGAGGATTTGAAAGCAAGGCAGAATTGCAGGAAACTGATTTCAGGAGGTAGATTCGAATCGCCTTTAAAGCACAGGAAAAGCGGCAAAACCTCGACAATGATGCCCTTGGCCAAAAAGGGCGTATGCGTTTTTTCCTGAATATATTCAGGAAAAAACGCATACGCCCTTTTTGGCCAACCAAGCAACCTGGAAAGGCAAATCAGCGCTACAAAGAAGTCTCGCTCCCCATCGGTCAAAAGGACCATGCTGAATAAAGTGTCAAAACCAGAAATGCAGGGCAGGCCATGGAGAAACGGGAGCCTTGCTACGCTGATGGGCGGGATGTAAATTGCCAACAGCCACTCTGGAGAAGTGTACGGTGTGTCCTGAAACACCTAAAAAACGCAGCTTAGAGAGCGTAGGGCACTTCCACTCATGGGCGTATAAATTGGGAAAACTAAAAATCAGCAAGACACAGGCACCCCAAAGTTTAGGGCTGCTCTGCTGACAAGAACCTCCACTTCCTTACACCTTAAATATCCCAGGAAAGAGAAAAATGGATAAAGACGTTGTGGTCCTTATTTACAATGGAATATCACTCAGCCATGTAATCAACGTCATAAGGCTAGTGGCAGCATGATGAGTGGATTTAGGTACGACGATTCTAAGTGAAATAAGTCAAACAGAAAACGACACTTATCATAAGATATCACTTATAGAGGGAAAGTAAAAACCGCTACACTGGAACTGAATTACAAAACAGAACAGAGTCACACGTTTAGAAAACACACTATGGCTGCTTAACGGGAAAGGTGAGGTGGGGTGATGCCTAAAAGAAGGGTTTCA
Source organism: Eschrichtius robustus (assembly GCF_028021215.1). Lineage (NCBI taxonomy): Eukaryota > Metazoa > Chordata > Mammalia > Artiodactyla > Eschrichtiidae > Eschrichtius > Eschrichtius robustus. The sequence continues at coordinate 102,956,808 of NC_090824.1, read as the reverse complement.
AAGTAGCTCAGATACCGTTCCATAAACCCAATATGTAAGAGAAAAGACCTACTCCTTGCTCAGTGAACTTGACTCAACACCCCCTATTCAACGCCCAAGAATATGTCTGACTAGTAAGAATCTTAAAACCTATGTGATGATATCCCTTTGTAAGTGAGTCAAGTGGGTGTAAAGCGGCCTAAACACAGCAGTGAAAAGCAGCTAAACCCCATTATAAAAATCAACTACTTTTAAAAACCCGTGAAACAAAGACAGTGAAAGAGAGAGAAATTCTTACAAAATTCGTTCAGGGGCTGTGATGCCACCTGGATTGACCATATCAAGACCCACTGCTAATTGAGACATAAGGGTGAACACTCTTGGGGCTGAGAGGTTTGCTGAGGTTGGGTGAGCAAACGCAGACCCTTTAAAGTAATACTGCGTGGTACCCATCCCATGGGTCCCAAATCTCCAGGTTCAAGGGCATCTTCCTACATAGAAAACATGCATGAGACACCCAGAAGATGGTACACCGTGTGATCGGGAAAGGTTTCTAAAACGCACCTCATTTCTCATGTCCTTGTGCTCGGGTTCGCCATTCCAGCCGCTTTACTAGCAATCTCCCTCCTTGGAGAATCAGCACCTTTAACCTCCTGTTCCGTCCAGGTTGCCATTTGTCCTGAGGATGAACGGGAAGAGGGCCAAACAATGAGAGACTAGCTCTAGGTGTTGGGGCAGGCACAGGTCAATCTATTTTCCCATCAGGAAGAAGAGTTAACCAGAGGCTCAGCTTGCCGCCCGGAACCAGAATAGGGCCTTAAGCAATCCTGCGCTTTTGCGACCAGCTCCCAAAAAAGCGAGTTGAAAAATGGAGCTCAGGGGCACTGCAATTCACAAACCTGCAGAGTTATAACTGATAACTCTCGTCCACAAATATATTGAGGGAAGGCAACGAAGAGGATTTGAAAGCAAGGCAGAATTGCAGGAAACTGATTTCAGGAGGTAGATTCGAATCGCCTTTAAAGCACAGGAAAAGCGGCAAAACCTCGACAATGATGCCCTTGGCCAAAAAGGGCGTATGCGTTTTTTCCTGAATATATTCAGGAAAAAACGCATACGCCCTTTTTGGCCAACCAAGCAACCTGGAAAGGCAAATCAGCGCTACAAAGAAGTCTCGCTCCCCATCGGTCAAAAGGACCATGCTGAATAAAGTGTCAAAACCAGAAATGCAGGGCAGGCCATGGAGAAACGGGAGCCTTGCTACGCTGATGGGCGGGATGTAAATTGCCAACAGCCACTCTGGAAAAGTGTACGGTGTGTCCTGAAACACCTAAAAAACGCAGCTTAGAGAGCGTAGGGCACTTCCACTCATGGGCGTATAAATTGGGAAAACTAAAAATCAGCAAGACACAGGCACCCCAAAGTTTAGGGCTGCTCTGCTGACAAGAACCTCCACTTCCTTACACCTTAAATATCCCAGGAAAGAGAAAAATGGATAAAGACGTTGTGGTCCTTATGTACAATGGAATATCACTCAGCCATGAAATCAACGTCATAAGGCTAGTGGCAGCATGATGAGTGGATTTAGGTACGACGATTCTAAGTGAAATAAGTCAAACAGAAAACGACACTTATCATAAGATATCACTTATAGAGGGAATGTAAAAACCGCTACACTGGAACTGAATTACAAAACAGAACAGAGTCACACGTTTAGAAAACACACTATGGCTGCTTAACGGGAAAGGTGAGGTGGGGTGATGCGTAAAAGAAGGGTTTCAAATTAGCTCAGATACCGTTCCATAAACCCAATATGTAATAGACAAGACCTACTCCTTGCTCAGTGAACTTGACTCAACACCCCCTATTCAACGCCCAAGAATATATCTGACTAGTAAGAATCTTAAAACCTATGTGTTGATATCCCTCTGGAAGTGAGTCAAGTGGGTGTAAAGCGGCCTAAACACAGCAGTGAAAAGCAGCTAAACCCCATTATAAAAATCAACTACTTTTAAAAACCCGTGAAACAAAGACAGTGAAAGAGAGAGAAATTCTTACAAAATTCGTTCAGGGGCTGTGATGCCACCTGGATTGACCATATCTAGACCCACTGCTGATTGAGACATAAGGGTGAACACTCTTGGGGCTGAGAGGTTTGCTGAGGTTGGGTGAGCAAACGCAGACCCTTTAAAGTAATACTGCGTGGTACCCATCCCATGGGTCCCAAATCTCCAGGTTCAAGGGCATCTTCCTACATCGAAAACATGCATGAGACACCCAGAAGATGGTACACCGTGTGATCGGGAAAGGTTTCTAAAACGCACCTCATTTCTCATGTCCTTGTGCTCGGGTTCGCCATTCCAGCCGCTTTACTAGCAATCTCCCTCCTTGGAGAATCAGCACCTTTCACCTCCTGTTCCGTCCAGGTTGCCATTTGTCCTGAGGATGAACGGGAAGAGGGCCAAACAATGAGAGACTAGCTCTAGGTGTTGGGGCAGGCACGGGTCACTCTATTTTCCCATCAGGAAGAAGAATTAACCAGAGGCTCAGCTTGCCGCCCGGAACCAGAATAGGGCCTGAAGCAATCCTGCGCTTTTGCGGCCAGCTCCCAAAAAAGCGAGTTTAAAAATGGAGCTCAGGGGCACTGCAATTCACAAACCTGCAGAGTTATAACTGATAACTCTCGTCCACAAATATATTGAGGGAAGGCAACGAAGAGGATTTGAAAGCAAGGCAGAATTGCAGGAAACTGATTTCAGGAGGTAGATTCGAATCGCCTTTAAAGCACAGGAAAAGCGGCAAAACCTCGACAATGATGCCCTTGGCCAAAAAGGGCGTATGCGTTTTTTCCTGAATATATTCAGGAAAAAACGCATACGCCCTTTTTGGCCAACCAAGCAACCTGGAAAGGCAAATCAGCGCTACAAAGAAGTCTCGCTCCCCATCGGTCAAAAGGACCATGCTGAATAAAGTGTCAAAACCAGAAATGCAGGGCAGGCCAGGGAGAAACGGGAGCCTTGCTACGCTGATGGGCGGGATGTAAATTGCCAACAGCCACTCTGGAGAAGTGTACGGTGTGTCCTGAAACACCTAAAAAACGCAGCTTAGAGAGCGTAGGGCACTTCCACTCATGGGCGTATAAATTGGGAAAACTAAAAATCAGCAAGACACAGGCACCCCAAAGTTTAGGGCTGCTCTGCTGACAAGAACCTCCACTTCCTTACACCTTAAATATCCCAGGAAAGAGAAAAATGGATAAAGACGTTGTGGTCCTTATTTACAATGGAATATCACTCAGCCATGTAATCAACGTCATAAGGCTAGTGGCAGCATGATGAGTGGATTTAGGTACGACGATTTTAAGTGAAATAAGTCAAACAGAAAACGACACTTATCATAAGATATCACTTATAGAGGGAATGTAAAAACCGCTACACTGGAACTGAATTACAAAACAGAACAGAGTCACACGTTTAGAAAACACACTATGGCTGCTTAACGGGAAAGGTGAGGTGGGGTGATGCGTAAAAGAAGGGTTTCAAATTAGCTCAGATACCGTTCCATAAACCCAATATGTAATAGACAAGACCTACTCCTTGCTCAGTGAACTGGACTCAACACCCCTTATTCAACACCCAAGAATATATCTGACTAGTAAGAATCTTAAAACCTATGTGTTGATATCCCTCTGTAAGTGAGTCAAGTGGGTGTAAAGCGGCCTAAACACAGCAGTGAAAAGCAGCTAAACCCCATTATAAAAATCAACTACTTTTAAAAACCCGTGAAACAAAGACAGTGAAAGAGAGAGAAATTCTTACAAAATTCGTTCAGGGGCTGTGATGCCACCTGGATTGACCATATCTAGACCCACTGCTGATTGAGACATAAGGGTGAACACTCTTGGGGCTGAGAGGTTTGGTGAGGTTGGGTGAGCAAACGCAGACCCTTTAAAGTAATACTGCGTGGTACCCATCCCATGGGTCCCAAATCTCCAGGTTCAAGGGCATCTTCCTACATCGAAAACATGCATGAGACACCCAGAAGATGGTACACCGTGTGATCGGGAAAGGTTTCTAAAACGCACCTCATTTCTCATGTCCTTGTGCTCGGGTTCGCCATTCCAGCCGCTTTACTAGCAATCTCCCTCCTTGGAGAATCAGCACCTTTAACCTCCTGTTCCGTCCAGGTTGCCATTTGTCCTGAGGATGAACGGGAAGAGGGCCAAACAATGAGAGACTAGCTCTAGGTTTTGGGGCAGGCACAGGTCACTCTATTTTCCCATCAGGAAGAAGAATTAACCAGAGGCTCAGCTTGCCGCCCGGAACCAGAATAGGGCCTGAAGCAATCCTGCGCTTTTGCGGCCAGCTCCCAAAAAAGCGAGTTGAAAAATGGAGCTCAGGGGCACTGCAATTCACAAACCTGCAGCGTTATAACTGATAACTCTCGTCCACAAATATATTGAGGGAAGGCAACGAAGAGGATTTGAAAGCAAGGCAGAATTGCAGGAAACTGATTTCAGGAGGTAGATTCGAATCGCCTTTAAAGCACAGGAAAAGCGGCAAAACCTCGACAATGATGCCCTTGGCCAAAAAGGGCGTATGCGTTTTTTCCTGAATATATTCAGGAAAAAACGCATACGCCCTTTTTGGCCAACCAAGCAACCTGGAAAGGCAAATCAGCGCTACAAAGAAGTCTCGCTTCCCATCGGTCAAAAGGACCATGCTGAATAAAGTGTCAAAACCAGAAATGCAGGGCAGGCCATGGAGAAATGGGAGCCTTGCTACGCTGATGGGCGGGATGTAAATTGCCAACAGCCACTCTGGAGAAGTGTACGGTGTGTCCTGAAACACCTAAAAAACGCAGCTTAGAGAGCGTAGGGCACTTCCACTCATGGGCGTATAAATTGGGAAAACTAAAAATCAGCAAGACACAGGCACCCCAAAGTTTAGGGCTGCTCTGCTGACAAGAACCTCCACTTCCTTACACCTTAAATATCCCAGGAAAGAGAAAAATGGATAAAGACGTTGTGGTCCTTATGTACAATGGAATATCACTCAGCCATGAAATCAACGTCATAAGGCTAGTGGCAGCATGATGAGTGGATTTAGGTACGACGATTTTAAGTGAAATAAGTCAAACAGAAAACGACACTTATCATAAGATATCACTTATAGAGGGAATGTAAAAACCGCTACACTGGAACTGAATTACAAAACAGAACAGAGTCACACGTTTAGAAAACACACTATGGCTGCTTAACGGGAAAGGTGAGGTGGGGTGATGCGTAAAAGAAGGGTTTCAAATTAGCTCAGATACCGTTCCATAAACCCAATATGTAATAGACAAGACCTACTCCTTGCTCAGTGAACTGGACTCAACACCCCTTATTCAACACCCAAGAATATATCTGACTAGTAAGAATCTTAAAACCTATGTGTTGATATCCCTCTGTAAGTGAGTCAAGTGGGTGTAAAGCGGCCTAAACACAGCAGTGAAAAGCAGCTAAACCCCATTATAAAAATCAACTACTTTTAAAAACCCGTGAAACAAAGACAGTGAAAGAGAGAGAAATTCTTACAAAATTCGTTCAGGGGCTGTGATGCCACCTGGATTGACCATATCTAGACCCACTGCTGATTGAGACATAAGGGTGAACACTCTTGGGGCTGAGAGGTTTGGTGAGGTTGGGTGAGCAAACGCAGACCCTTTAAAGTAATACTGCGTGGTACCCATCCCATGGGTCCCAAATCTCCAGGTTTAAGGGCATCTTCCTACATCGAAAACATGCATGAGACACCCAGAAGATGGTACACCGTGTGATCGGGAAAGGTTTCTAAAACGCACCTCATTTCTCATGTCCTTGTGCTCGGGTTCGCCATTCCAGCCGCTTTACTAGCAATCTCCCTCCTTGGAGAATCAGCACCTTTAACCTGCTGTTCCGTCCAGGTTACCATTTGTCCTGAGGATGAACGGGAAGAGGGCCAAACAATGAGAGACTAGCTCTAGGTGTTGGGGCAGGCACAGGTCACTCTATTTTCCCATCAGGAAGAAGAATTAACCAGAGGCTCAGCTTGCCGCCCGGAACCAGAATAGGGCCTGAAGCAATCCTGCGCTTTTGCGGCCAGCTCCCAAAAAAGCGAGTTGAAAAATGGAGCTCAGGGGCACTGCAATTCACAAACCTGCAGAGTTATAACTGATAACTCTCGTCCACAAATATATTGAGGGAAGGCAACGAAGAGGATTTGAAAGCAAGGCAGAATTGCAGGAAACTGATTTCAGGAGGTAGATTCGAATCGCCTTTAAAGCACAGGAAAAGCGGCAAAACCTCGACAATGATGCCCTTGGCCAAAAAGGGCGTATGCGTTTTTTCCTGAATATATTCAGGAAAAAACGCATACGCCCTTTTTGGCCAACCAAGCAACCTGGAAAGGCAAATCAGCGCTACAAAGAAGTCTCGCTTCCCATCGGTCAAAAGGACCATGCTGAATAAAGTGTCAAAACCAGAAATGCAGGGCAGGCCATGGAGAAATGGGAGCCTTGCTACGCTGATGGGCGGGATGTAAATTGCCAACAGCCACTCTGGAGAAGTGTACGGTGTGTCCTGAAACACCTAAAAAACGCAGCTTAGAGAGCGTAGGGCACTTCCACTCATGGGCGTATAAATTGGGAAAACTAAAAATCAGCAAGACACAGGCACCCCAAAGTTTAGGGCTGCTCTGCTGAAAGAACCTCCACTTCCTTACACCTTAAATATCCCAGGAAAGAGAAAAATGGATAAAGACGTTGTGGTCCTTACGTACAATGGAATATCACTGAGCCATGAAATCAACGTCATAAGGCTAGTGGCAGCATGATGAGTGGATTTAGGTACGACGATTCTAAGTGAAATAAGTCAAACAGAAAACGACACTTATCATAAGATATCACTTATAGAGGGAATGTAAAAACCGCTACACTGGAACTGAATTACAAAACAGAACAGAGTCACACGTTTAGAAAACACACTATGGCTGCTTAACGGGAAAGGTGAAGTGGGGTGATGCGTAAAAGAAGGGTTTCAAATTAGCTCAGATACCGTTCCATAAACCCAATATGTAATAGACAAGACCTACTCCTTGCTCAGTGAACTGGACTCAACACCCCCTATTCAACGCCCAAGAATATATCTGACTAGTAAGAATCTTAAAACCTATGTGTTGATATCCCTCTGTAAGTGAGTCAAGTGGGTGTAAAGCGGCCTAAACACAGCAGTGAAAAGCAGCTAAACCCCATTATAAAAATCAACTACTTTTAAAAACCCGTGAAACAAAGACAGTGAAAGAGAGAGAAATTCTTACAAAATTCGTTCAGGGGCTGTGATGCCACCTGGATTGACCATATCTAGACCCACTGCTGATTGAGACATAAGGGTGAACACTCTTGGGGCTGAGAGGTTTGCTGAGGTTGGGTGAGCAAACGCAGACCCTTTAAAGTAATACTGCGTGGTACCCATCCCATGGGTCCCAAATCTCCAGGTTCAAGGGCATCTTCCTACATCGAAAACATGCATGAGACACCCAGAAGATGGTACACCGTGTGATCGGGAAAGGTTTCTAAAACGCACCTCATTTCTCATGTCCTTGTGCTCGGGTTCGCCATTCCAGCCGCTTTACTAGCAATCTCCCTCCTTGGAGAATCAGCACCTTTCACCTCCTGTTCCGTCCAGGTTGCCATTTGTCCTGAGGATGAACGGGAAGAGGGCCAAACAATGAGAGACTAGCTCTAGGTGTTGGGGCAGGCACAGGTCACTCTATTTTCCCATCAGGAAGAAGAATTAACCAGAGGCTCAGCTTGCCGCCCGGAACCAGAATAGGGCCTGAAGCAATCCAGCGCTTTTGCGACCAGCTCCCAAAAAAGCGAGTTGAAAAATGGAGCTCAGGGGCACTGCAATTCACAAACCTGCAGAGTTATAACTGATAACTCTCGTCCACAAATATATTGAGGGAAGGCAACGAAGAGGATTTGAAAGCAAGGCAGAATTGCAGGAAACTGATTTCAGGAGGTAGATTCGAATCGCCTTTAAAGCACAGGAAAAGCGGCAAAACCTCGACACTGATGCCCTTGGCCAAAAAGGGCGTATGTGTTTTTTCCTGAATATATTCAGGAAAAAACGTATACGCCCTTTTTGGCCAACCAAGCAACCTGGAAAGGCAAATCAGCGATACAAAGAAGTCTCGCTCCCCATCGGTCAAAAGGACCATGCTGAATAAAGTGTCAAAACCAGAAATGCAGGGCAGGCCATGGAGAAACGGGAGCCTTGCTACGTTGATGGGCGGGATGTAAATTGCCAACAGCCACTCTGGAGAAGTGTACGGTGTGTCCTGAAACACCTAAAAAACGCAGCTTAGAGAGCGTAGGGCACTTCCACTCATGGGCGTATAAATTGGGAAAACTAAAAATCAGCAAGACACAGGCACCCCAAAGTTTAGGGCTGCTCTGCTGACAAGAACCTCCACTTCCTTACACCTTAAATATCCCAGGAAAGAGAAAAATGGATAAAGACGTTGTGGTCCTTATGTACAATGGAATATCAATCAGCCATGAAATCAACGTCATAAGGCTAGTGGCAGCATGATGAGTGGATTTAGGTACGACGATTCTAAGTGAAATAAGTCAAACAGAAAACGACACTTATCATAAGATATCACTTATAGAGGGAATGTAAAAACCGCTACACTGGAACTGAATTACAAAACAGAACAGAGTCACACGTTTAGAAAACACACTATGGCTGCTTAACGGGAAAGGTGAGGTGGGGTGATGCGTAAAAGAAGGGTTTCAAAGTAGCTCACATACCGTTCCATAAACCCAATATGTAATAGAAAAGACCTACTCCTTGCTCAGTGAACTTGACTCAACACCCCCTATTCAACGCCCAAGAATATGTCTGACTAGTAAGAATCTTAAAACCTATGTGATGATATCCCTCTGTAAGTGAGTCAAGTGGGTGTAAAGCGGCCTAAACACAGCAGTGAAAAGCAGCTAAACCCCATTATAAAAATCAACTACTTTTAAAAACCCGTGAAACAAAGACAGTGAACGAGAGAAATTCTTACAAAATTCGTTCAGGGGCTGTGATGCCACCTGGATTGACCATATCTAGACCCACTGCTGATTGAGACATAAGGGTGAACACTCTTGGGGCTGAGAGGTTTGGTGAGGTTGGGTGAGCAAACGCAGACCCTTTAAAGTAATACTGCGTGGTACCCATCCCATGGGTCCCAAATCTCCAGGTTCAAGGGCATCTTCCTACATCGAAAACATGCATGAGACACCCAGAAGATGGTACACCGTGTGATCGGGAAAGGTTTCTAAAACGCACCTCATTTCTCATGTCCTTGTGCTCGGGTTCGCCATTCCAGCCGCTTTACTAGCAATCTCCCTCCTTGGAGAATCAGCACCTTTAACCTCCTGTTCCGTCCAGGTTGCCATTTGTCCTGAGGATGAACGGGAAGAGGGCCAAACAATGAGAGACTAGCTCTAGGTGTTGGGGCAGGCACAGGTCACTCTATTTTCCCATCAGGAAGAAGAATTAACCAGAGGCTCAGCTTGCCGCCCGGAACCAGAATAGGGTCTGAAGCAATCCTGCGCTTTTGCGGCCAGCTCCCAAAATAGCGAGTTGAAAAATGGAGCTCAGGGGCACTGCAATTCACAAACCTGCAGAGTTATAACTGATAACTCTCGTCCACAAATATATTGAGGGAAGGCAACGAAGAGGATTTGAAAGCAAGGCAGAATTGCAGGAAACTGATTTCAGGAGGTAGATTCGAATCGCCTTTAAAGCACAGGAAAAGCGGCAAAACCTCGACAATGATGCCCTTGGCCAAAAAGGGCGTATGCGTTTTTTCCTGAATATATTCAGGAAAAAACGCATACGCCCTTTTTGGCCAACCAAGCAACCTGGAAAGGCAAATCAGCGCTACAAAGAAGTCTCGCTTCCCATCGGTCAAAAGGACCATGCTGAATAAAGTGTCAAAACCAGAAATGCAGGGCAGGCCATGGAGAAATGGGAGCCTTGCTACGCTGATGGGCGGGATGTAAATTGCCAACAGCCACTCTGGAGAAGTGTACGGTGTGTCCTGAAACACCTAAAAAACGCAGCTTAGAGAGCGTAGGGCACTTCCACTCATGGGCGTATAAATTGGGAAAACTAAAAATCAGCAAGACACAGGCACCCCAAAGTTTAGGGCTGCTCTGCTGACAAGAACCTCCACTTCCTTACACCTTAAATATCCCAGGAAAGAGAAAAATGGATAAAGACGTTGTGGTCCTTATGTACAATGGAATATCACTCAGCCATGAAATCAACGTCATAAGGCTAGTGGCAGCATGATGAGTGGATTTAGGTACGACGATTTTAAGTGAAATAAGTCAAACAGAAAACGACACTTATCATAAGATATCACTTATAGAGGGAATGTAAAAACCGCTACACTGGAACTGAATTACAAAACAGAACAGAGTCACACGTTTAGAAAACACACTATGGCTGCTTAACGGGAAAGGTGAGGTGGGGTGATGCGTAAAAGAAGGGTTTCAAATTAGCTCAGATACCGTTCCATAAACCCAATATGTAATCGACAAGACCTACTCCTTGCTCAGTGAACTGGACTCAACACCCCCTATTCAACGCCCAAGAATATATCTGACTAGTAAGAATCTTAAAACCTATGTGTTGATATCCCTCTGTAAGTGAGTCAAGTGGGTGTAAAGCGGCCTAAACACAGCAGTGAAAAGCAGCTAAACCCCATTATAAAAATCAACTACTTTTAAAAACCCGTGAAACAAAGACAGTGAAAGAGAGAGAAATTCTTACAAAATTCGTTCAGGGGCTGTGATGCCACCTGGATTGACCATATCTAGACCCACTGCTGATTGAGACATAAGTGTGAACACTCTTGGGGCTGAGAGGTTTGGTGAGGTTGGGTGAGCAAACGCAGACCCTTTAAAGTAATACTGCGTGGTACCCATCCTATGGGTCCCAAATCTCCAGGTTCAAGGGCATCTTCCTACATCGAAAACATGCATGAGACACCCAGAAGATGGTACACCGTGTGATCGGGAAAGGTTTCTAAAACGCACCACATTTCTCATGTCCTTGTGCTCGGGTTCGCCATTCCAGCCGCTTTACTAGCAATCTCCCTCCTTGGAGAATCAGCACCTTTCACCTCCTGTTCCGTCCAGGTTGCCATTTGTCCTGAGGATGAACGGGAAGAGGGCCAAACAATGAGAGACTAGCTCTAGGTGTTGGGGCAGGCACAGGTCACTCTATTTTCCCATCAGGAAGAAGAATTAACCAGAGGCTCAGCTTGCCGCCCGGAACCAGAATAGGGCCTGAAGCAATCCTGCGCTTTTGCGGCCAGCTCCCAAAAAAGCGAGTTGAAAAATGGAGCTCAGGGGCACTGCAATTCACAAACCTGCAGAGTTATAACTGATAACTCTCGTCCACAAATATATTGAGGGAAGGCAACGAAGAGGATTTGAAAGCAAGGCAGAATTGCAGGAAACTGATTTCAGGAGGTAGATTCGAATCGCCTTTAAAGCACAGGAAAAGCGGCAAAACCTCGACAATGATGCCCTTGGCCAAAAAGGGCGTATGCGTTTTTTCCTGAATATATTCAGGAAAAAACGCATACGCCCTTTTTGGCCAACCAAGCAACCTGGAAAGGCAAATCAGCGCTACAAAGAAGTCTCGCTTCCCATCGGTCAAAAGGACCATGCTGAATAAAGTGTCAAAACCAGAAATGCAGGGCAGGCCATGGAGAAATGGGAGCCTTGCTACGCTGATGGGCGGGATGTAAATTGCCAACAGCCACTCTGGAGAAGTGTACGGTGTGTCCTGAAACACCTAAAAAACGCAGCTTAGAGAGCGTAGGGCACTTCCACTCATGGGCGTATAAATTGGGAAAACTAAAAATCAGCAGGACACAGGCACCCCAAAGTTTAGGGCTGCTCTGCTGACAAGAACCTCCACTTCCTTACACCTTAAATATCCCAGGAAAGAGAAAAAAAGATAAAGACGTTGTGGTCCTTATGTACAATGGAATATCACTCAGCCATGAAAACAACGTCATAAGGCTAGTGGCAGCATGATGAGTGGATTTAGGTACGACGATTCTAAGTGAAATAAGTCAAACAGAAAACGACACTTATCATAAGATATCACTTATAGAGGGAATGTAAAAACCGCTACACTGGAACTGAATTACAAAACAGAACAGAGTCACACGTTTAGAAAACACACTATGGCTGCTTAACGGGAAAGGTGAGGTGGGGTGATGCGTAAAAGAAGGGTTTCAAATTAGCTCAGATACCGTTCCATAAACCCAATATGTAATCGACAAGACCTACTCCTTGCTCAGTGAACTTGACTCAACACCCCCTATTCAACGCCCAAGAATATATCTGACTAGTAAGAATCTTAAAACCTATGTGTTGATATCCCTCTGTAAGTGAGTCAAGTGGGTGTAAAGCGGCCTAAACACAGCAGTGAAAAGCAGCTAAACCCCATTATAAAAATCAACTACTTTTAAAAACCCGTGAAACAAAGACAGTGAACGAGAGAAATTCTTACAAAATTCGTTCAGGGGCTGTGATGCCACCTGGATTGACCATATCTAGACCCACTGCTGATTGAGACATAAGGGTGAACACTCTTGGGGCTGAGAGGTTTGGTGAGGTTGGGTGAGCAAACGCAGACCCTTTAAAGTAATACTGCGTGGTACCCATCCCATGGGTCCCAAATCTCCAGGTTCAAGGGCATCTTCCTACATCGAAAACATGCATGAGACACCCAGAAGATGGTACACCGTGTGATCGGGAAAGGTTTCTAAAACGCACCTCATTTCTCATGTCCTTGTGCTCGGGTTCGCCATTCCAGCCGCTTTACTAGCAATCTCCCTCCTTGGAGAATCAGCACCTTTAACCTCCTGTTCCGTCCAGGTTGCCATTTGTCCTGAGGATGAACGGGAAGAGGGCCAAACAATGAGAGACTAGCTCTAGGTGTTGGGGCAGGCACAGGTCACTCTATTTTCCCATCAGGAAGAAGAATTAACCAGAGGCTCAGCTTGCCGCCCGGAACCAGAATAGGGTCTGAAGCAATCCTGCGCTTTTGCGGCCAGCTCCCAAAATAGCGAGTTGAAAAATGGAGCTCAGGGGCACTGCAATTCACAAACCTGCAGAGTTATAACTGATAACTCTCGTCCACAAATATATTGAGGGAAGGCAACGAAGAGGATTTGAAAGCAAGGCAGAATTGCAGGAAACTGATTTCAGGAGGTAGATTCGAATCGCCTTTAAAGCACAGGAAAAGCGGCAAAACCTCGACAATGATGCCCTTGGCCAAAAAGGGCGTATGCGTTTTTTCCTGAATATATTCAGGAAAAAACGCATACGCCCTTTTTGGCCAACCAAGCAACCTGGAAAGGCAAATCAGCGCTACAAAGAAGTCTCGCTCCCCATCGGTCAAAAGGACCATGCTGAATAAAGTGTCAAAACCAGAAATGCAGGGCAGGCCATGGAGAAACGGGAGCCTTGCTACGCTGATGGGCGGGATGTAAATTGCCAACAGCCACTCTGGAGAAGTGTACGGTGTGTCCTGAAACACCTAAAAAACGCAGCTTAGAGAGCGTAGGGCACTTCCACTCATGGGCGTATAAATTGGGAAAACTAAAAATCAGCAAGACACAGGCACCCCAAAGTTTAGGGCTGCTCTGCTGACAAGAACCTCCACTTCCTTACACCTTAAATATCCCAGGAAAGAGAAAAATGGATAAAGACGTTGTGGTCCTGATGTACAATGGAATATCACTCAGCCATGAAATCAACGTCATAAGGCTAGTGGCAGCATGATGAGTGGATTTAGGTACGACGATTCTAAGTGAAATAAGTCAAACAGAAAACGACACTTATCATAAGATATCACTTATAGAGGGAAAGTAAAAACCACTACACTGGAACTGAATTACAAAACAGAACAGAGTCACACGTTTAGAAAACACACTATGGCTGCTTAACGGGAAAGGTGAGGTGGGGTGATGCGTAAAAGAAGGGTTTCAAATTAGCTCAGATACCGTTCCATAAACCCAATATGTAATAGACAAGACCTACTCCTTGCTCATTGAACTGGACTCAACACCCCCTATTCAACGCCCAAGAATATATCTGACTAGTAAGAATCTTAAAACCTATGTGTTGATATCCCTCTGTAAGTGAGTCAAGTGGGTGTAAAGCGGCCTAAACACAGCAGTGAAAAGCAGCTAAACCCCATTATAAAAATCAACTACTTTTAAAAACCCGTGAAACAAAGACAGTGAAAGAGAGAGAAATTCTTACAAAATTCGTTCAGGGGCTGTGATGCCACCTGGATTGACCATATCTAGACCCACTGCTGATTGAGACATAAGGGTGAACACTCTTGGGGCTGAGAGGTTTGCTGAGGTTGGGTGAGCAAACGCAGACCCTTTAAAGTAATACTGCGTGGTACCCATCCCATGGGTCCCAAATCTCCAGGTTCAAGGGCATCTTCCTACATCGAAAACATGCATGAGACACCCAGAAGATGGTACACCGTGTGATCGGGAAAGGTTTCTAAAACGCACCTCATTTCTCATGTCCTTGTGCTCGGGTTCGCCATTCCAGCCGCTTTACTAGCAATCTCCCTCCTTGGAGAATCAGCACCTTTAACCTCCTGTTCCGTCCAGGTTGCCATTTGTCCTGAGGATGAACGGGAAGAGGGCCAAACAATGAGAGACTAGCTCTAGGTGTTGGGGCAGGCACAGGTCACTCTATTTTCCCATCAGGAAGAAGAATTAACCAGAGGCTCAGCTTGCCGCCCGGAACCAGAATAGGGCCTGAAGCAATCCTGCGCTTTTGCGGCCAGCTCCCAAAAAAGCGAGTTGAAAAATGGAGCTCAGGGGCACTGCAATTCACAAACCTGCAGAGTTATAACTGATAACTCTCGTCCACAAATATATTGAGGGAAGGCAACGAGGAGGATTTGAAAGCAAGGCAGAATTGCAGGAAACTGATTTCAGGAGGTAGATTCGAATCGCCTTTAGAGCACAGGAAAAGCGGCAAAACCTCGACAATGATGCCCTTGGCCAAAAAGGGCGTATGCGTTTTTTCCTGAATATATTCAGGAAAAAACGCATACGCCCTTTTTGGCCAACCAAGCAACCTGGAAAGGCAAATCAGCGCTACAAAGAAGTCTCGCTCCCCATCGGTCAAAAGGACCATGCTGAATAAAGTGTCAAAACCAGAAATGCAGGGCAGGCCATGGAGAAACGGGAGCCTTGCTACGCTGATGGGCGGGATGTAAATTGCCAACAGCCACTCTGGAGAAGTGTACGGTGTGTCCTGAAACACCTAAAAAATGCAGCTTAGAGAGCGTAGGGCACTTCCACTCATGGGCGTATAAATTGGGAAAACTAAAAATCAGCAAGACACAGGCACCCCAAAGTTTAGGGCTGCTCTGCTGACAAGAACCTCCACTTCCTTACACCTTAAATATCCCAGGAAAGAGAAAAATGGATAAAGACGTTGTGGTCCTGATGTACAATGGAATATCACTCAGCCATGAAATCAACGTCATAAGGCTAGTGGCAGCATGATGAGTGGATTTAGGTTCGACGATTCTAAGTGAAATAAGTCAAACAGAAAACGACACTTATCATAAGATATCACTTATAGAGGGAAAGTAAAAACCGCTACACTGGAACTGAATTACAAAACAGAACAGAGTCACACGTTTAGAAAACACACTATGGCTGCTTAACGGGAAAGGTGAGGTGGGGTGATGCGTAAAAGAAGGGTTTCAAATTAGCTCAGATACCGTTCCATAAACCCAATATGTAATAGACAAGACCTACTCCTTGCTCAGTGAACTTGACTCAACACCCCCTATTCAACGCCCAAGAATATATCTGACTAGTAAGAATCTTAAAACCTATGTGTTGATATCCCTCTGTAAGTGAGTCAAGTGGGTGTAAAGCGGCCTAAACACAGCAGTGAAAAGCAGCTAAACCCCATTATAAAAATCAACTACTTTTAAAAACCCGTGAAACAAAGACAGTGAAAGAGAGAGAAATTCTTACAAAATTCGTTCAGGGGCTGTGATGCCACCTGGATTGACCATATCTAGACCCACTGCTGATTGAGACATAAGGGTGAACACTCTTGGGGCTGAGAGGTTTGGTGAGGTTGGGTGAGCAAACGCAGACCCTTTAAAGTAATACTGCGTGGTACCCATCCCATGGGTCCCAAATCTCCAGGTTCAAGGGCGTCTTCCTACATCGAAAACATGCATGAGACACCCAGAAGATGGTACACCGTGTGATCGGGAAAGGTTTCTAAAACGCACCTCATTTCTCATGTCCTTGTGCTCGGGTTCGCCATTCCAGCCGCTTTACTAGCAATCTCCCTCCTTGGAGAATCAGCACCTTTAACCTCCTGTTCCGTCCAGGTTGCCATTTGTCCTGAGGATGAACGGGAAGAGGGCCAAACAATGAGAGACTAGCTCTAGGTGTTGGGGCAGGCACAGGTCACTCTATTTTCCCATCAGGAAGAAGAATTAACCAGAGGCTCAGCTTGCCGCCCGGAACCAGAATAGGGCCTGAAGCAATCCTACGCTTTTGCGGCCAGCTCCCAAAAAAGCGAGTTGAAAAATGGAGCTCAGGGGCACTGCAATTCACAAACCTGCAGAGTTATAACTGATAACTCTCGTCCACAAATATATTGAGGGAAGGCAACGAAGAGGATTTGAAAGCAAGGCAGAATTGCAGGAAACTGATTTCAGGAGGTAGATTCGAATCGCCTTTAGAGCACAGGAAAAGCGGCAAAACCTCGACAATGATGCCCTTGGCCAAAAAGGGCGTATGCGTTTTTTCCTGAATATATTCAGGAAAAAACGCATACGCCCTTTTTGGCCAACCAAGCAACCTGGAAAGGCAAATCAGCGCTACAAAGAAGTCTCGCTCCCCATCGGTCAAAATGACCATGCTGAATAAAGTGTCAAAACCAGAAATGCAGGGCAGGCCATGGAGAAACGGGAGCCTTGCTACGCTGATGGGCGGGATGTAAATTGCCAACAGCCACTCTGGAGAAGTGTACGGTGTGTCCTGAAACACCTAAAAAACGCAGCTTAGAGAGCGTAGGGCACTTCCACTCAAGGGCGTATAAATTGGGAAAACTAAAAATCAGCAAGACACAGGCACCCCAAAGTTTAGGGCTGCTCTGCTGACAAGAACCTCCACTTCCTTACACCTTAAATATCCCAGGAAAGAGAAAAATGGATAAAGACGTTGTGGTCCTGATGTACAATGGAATATCACTCAGCCATGAAATCAACGTCATAAGGCTAGTGGCAGCATGATGAGTGGATTTAGGTACGACGATTCTAAGTGAAATAAGTCAAACAGAAAACGACACTTATCATAAGATATCACTTATAGAGGGAATGTAAAAACCGCTACACTGCAACTGAATTACAAAACAGAACAGAGTCACACGTTCAGAAAACACACTATGGCTGCTTAACGGGAAAGGTGAGGTGGGGTGATGCGTAAAAGAAGGGTTTCAAATTAGCTCAGATACCGTTCCATAAACCCAATATGTAATCGACAAGACCTACTCCTTGCTCAGTGAACTTGACTCAACACCCCCTATTCAACGCCCAAGAATATATCTGACTAGTAAGAATCTTAAAACCTATGTGTTGATATCCCTCTGGAAGTGAGTCAAGTGGGTGTAAAGCGGCCTAAAACACAGCAGTGAAAAGCAGCTAAACCCCATTATAAAAATCAACTACTTTTAAAAACCCGTGAAACAAAGACAGTGAAAGAGAGAGAAATTCTTACAAAATTCGTTCAGGGGCTGTGATGCCACCTGGATTGACCATATCTAGACCCACTGCTGATTGAGACATAAGGGTGAACACTCTTGGGGCTGAGAGGTTTGCTGAGGTTGGGTGAGCAAACGCAGACCCTTTAAAGTAATACTGCGTGGTACCCATCCCATGGGTCCCAAATCTCTAGGTTCAAGGGCATCTTCCTACATCGAAAACATGCATGAGACACCCAGAAGATGGTACACCGTGTGATCGGGAAAGGTTTCTAAAACGCTCCTCATTTCTCATGTCCTTGTGCTCGGGTTCGCCATTCCAGCCGCTTTACTAGCAATCTCCCTCCTTGGAGAATCAGCACCTTTCACCTCCTGTTCCGTCCAGGTTGCCATTTGTCCTGAGGATGAACGGGAAGAGGGCCAAACAATGAGAGACTAGCTCTAGGTGTTGGGGCAGGCACAGGTCACTCTATTTTCCCATCAGGAAGAAGAATTAACCAGAGGCTCAGCTTGCCGCCCGGAACCAGAATAGGGCCTGAAGCAATCCTGCGCTTTTGCGGCCAGCTCCCAAAAAAGCGAGTTGAAAAATGGAGCTCAGGGGCACTGCAATTCACAAACCTGCAGAGTTATAACTGATAACTCTCGTCCACAAATATATTGAGGGAAGGCAACGAAGAGGATTTGAAAGCAAGGCAGAATTGCAGGAAACTGATTTCAGGAGGTAGATTCGAATCGCCTTTAAAGCACAGGAAAAGCGGCAAAACCTCGACAATGATGCCCTTGGCCAAAAAGGGCGTATGCGTTTTTTCCTGAATATATTCAGGAAAAAACGCATACGCCCTTTTTGGCCAACCAAGCAACCTGGAAAGGCAAATCAGCGCTACAAAGAAGTCTCGCTCCCCATCGGTCAAAAGGACCATGCTGAATAAAGTGTCAAAACCAGAAATGCAGGGCAGGCCATGGAGAAACGGGAGCCTTGCTACGCTGATGGGCGGGATGTAAATTGCCAACAGCCACTCTGGAGAAGTGTACGGTGTGTCCTGAAACACCTAAAAAACGCAGCTTAGAGAGCGTAGGGCACTTCCACTCATGGGCGTATAAATTGGGAAAACTAAAAATCAGCAAGACACAGGCACCCCAAAGTTTAGGGCTGCTCTGCTGACAAGAACCTCCACTTCCTTACACCTTAAATATCCCAGGAAAGAGAAAAATGGATAAAGACGTTGTGGTCCTGATGTACAATGGAATATCACTCAGCCATGAAATCAACGTCATAAGGCTAGTGGCAGCATGATGAGTGGATTTAGGTACGACGATTCTAAGTGAAATAAGTCAAACAGAAAACGACACTTATCATAAGATATCACTTATAGAGGGAATGTAAAAACCGCTACACTGCAACTGAATTACAAAACAGAACAGAGTCACACGTTCAGAAAACACACTATGGCTGCTTAACGGGAAAGGTGAGGTGGGGTGATGCGTAAAAGAAGGGTTTCAAATTAGCTCAGATACCGTTCCATAAACCCAATATGTAATCGACAAGACCTACTCCTTGCTCAGTGAACTTGACTCAACACCCCCTATTCAACGCCCAAGAATATATCTGACTAGTAAGAATCTTAAAACCTATGTGTTGATATCCCTCTGGAAGTGAGTCAAGTGGGTGTAAAGCGGCCTAAAACACAGCAGTGAAAAGCAGCTAAACCCCATTATAAAAATCAACTACTTTTAAAAACCCGTGAAACAAAGACAGTGAAAGAGAGAGAAATTCTTACAAAATTCGTTCAGGGGCTGTGATGCCACCTGGATTGACCATATCTAGACCCACTGCTGATTGAGACATAAGGGTGAACACTCTTGGGGCTGAGAGGTTTGCTGAGGTTGGGTGAGCAAACGCAGACCCTTTAAAGTAATACTGCGTGGTACCCATCCCATGGGTCCCAAATCTCTAGGTTCAAGGGCATCTTCCTACATCGAAAACATGCATGAGACACCCAGAAGATGGTACACCGTGTGATCGGGAAAGGTTTCTAAAACGCTCCTCATTTCTCATGTCCTTGTGCTCGGGTTCGCCATTCCAGCCGCTTTACTAGCAATCTCCCTCCTTGGAGAATCAGCACCTTTCACCTCCTGTTCCGTCCAGGTTGCCATTTGTCCTGAGGATGAACGGGAAGAGGGCCAAACAATGAGAGACTAGCTCTAGGTGTTGGGGCAGGCACAGGTCACTCTATTTTCCCATCAGGAAGAAGAATTAACCAGAGGCTCAGCTTGCCGCCCGGAACCAGAATAGGGCCTGAAGCAATCCTGCGCTTTTGCGGCCAGCTCCCAAAAAAGCGAGTTGAAAAATGGAGCTCAGGGGCACTGCAATTCACAAACCTGCAGAGTTATAACTGATAACTCTCGTCCACAAATATATTGAGGGAAGGCAACGAAGAGGATTTGAAAGCAAGGCAGAATTGCAGGAAACTGATTTCAGGAGGTAGATTCGAATCGCCTTTAAAGCACAGGAAAAGCGGCAAAACCTCGACAATGATGCCCTTGGCCAAAAAGGGCGTATGCGTTTTTTCCTGAATATATTCAGGAAAAAACGCATACGCCCTTTTTGGCCAACCAAGCAACCTGGAAAGGCAAATCAGCGCTACAAAGAAGTCTCGCTCCCCATCGGTCAAAAGGACCATGCTGAATAAAGTGTCAAAACCAGAAATGCAGGGCAGGCCATGGAGAAACGGGAGCCTTGCTACGCTGATGGGCGGGATGTAAATTGCCAACAGCCACTCTGGAGAAGTGTACGGTGTGTCCTGAAACACCTAAAAAACGCAGCTTAGAGAGCGTAGGGCACTTCCACTCATGGGCGTATAAATTGGGAAAACTAAAAATCAGCAAGACACAGGCACCCCAAAGTTTAGGGCTGCTCTGCTGACAAGAACCTCCACTTCCTTACACCTTAAATATCCCAGGAAAGAGAAAAATGGATAAAGACGTTGTGGTCCTTATTTACAATGGAATATCACTCAGCCATGTAATCAACGTCATAAGGCTAGTGGCAGCATGATGAGTGGATTTAGGTACGACGATTCTAAGTGAAATAAGTCAAACAGAAAACGACACTTATCATAAGATATCACTTATAGAGGGAAAGTAAAAACCGCTACACTGGAACTGAATTACAAAACAGAACAGAGTCACACGTTTAGAAAACACACTATGGCTGCTTAACGGGAAAGGTGAGGTGGGGTGATGCCTAAAAGAAGGGTTTCAAAGTAGCTCAGATACCGTTCCATAAACCCAATATGTAAGAGAAAAGACCTACTCCTTGCTCAGTGAACTTGACTCAACACCCCCTATTCAACGCCCAAGAATATGTCTGACTAGTAAGAATCTTAAAACCTATGTGATGATATCCCTTTGTAAGTGAGTCAAGTGGGTGTAAAGCGGCCTAAACACAGCAGTGAAAAGCAGCTAAACCCCATTATAAAAATCAACTACTTTTAAAAACCCGTGAAACAAAGACAGTGAAAGAGAGAGAAATTCTTACAAAATTCGTTCAGGGGCTGTGATGCCACCTGGATTGACCATATCAAGACCCACTGCTAATTGAGACATAAGGGTGAACACTCTTGGGGCTGAGAGGTTTGCTGAGGTTGGGTGAGCAAACGCAGACCCTTTAAAGTAATACTGCGTGGTACCC
This sequence comes from Eschrichtius robustus, assembly GCF_028021215.1. NCBI lineage: Eukaryota > Metazoa > Chordata > Mammalia > Artiodactyla > Eschrichtiidae > Eschrichtius > Eschrichtius robustus. Next base: position 102,935,261 of record NC_090824.1, on the reverse strand, counting down.
ATCCCATGGGTCCCAAATCTCCAGGTTCAAGGGCATCTTCCTACATAGAAAACATGCATGAGACACCCAGAAGATGGTACACCGTGTGATCGGGAAAGGTTTCTAAAACGCACCTCATTTCTCATGTCCTTGTGCTCGGGTTCGCCATTCCAGCCGCTTTACTAGCAATCTCCCTCCTTGGAGAATCAGCACCTTTAACCTCCTGTTCCGTCCAGGTTGCCATTTGTCCTGAGGATGAACGGGAAGAGGGCCAAACAATGAGAGACTAGCTCTAGGTGTTGGGGCAGGCACAGGTCAATCTATTTTCCCATCAGGAAGAAGAGTTAACCAGAGGCTCAGCTTGCCGCCCGGAACCAGAATAGGGCCTTAAGCAATCCTGCGCTTTTGCGACCAGCTCCCAAAAAAGCGAGTTGAAAAATGGAGCTCAGGGGCACTGCAATTCACAAACCTGCAGAGTTATAACTGATAACTCTCGTCCACAAATATATTGAGGGAAGGCAACGAAGAGGATTTGAAAGCAAGGCAGAATTGCAGGAAACTGATTTCAGGAGGTAGATTCGAATCGCCTTTAAAGCACAGGAAAAGCGGCAAAACCTCGACAATGATGCCCTTGGCCAAAAAGGGCGTATGCGTTTTTTCCTGAATATATTCAGGAAAAAACGCATACGCCCTTTTTGGCCAACCAAGCAACCTGGAAAGGCAAATCAGCGCTACAAAGAAGTCTCGCTCCCCATCGGTCAAAAGGACCATGCTGAATAAAGTGTCAAAACCAGAAATGCAGGGCAGGCCATGGAGAAACGGGAGCCTTGCTACGCTGATGGGCGGGATGTAAATTGCCAACAGCCACTCTGGAAAAGTGTACGGTGTGTCCTGAAACACCTAAAAAACGCAGCTTAGAGAGCGTAGGGCACTTCCACTCATGGGCGTATAAATTGGGAAAACTAAAAATCAGCAAGACACAGGCACCCCAAAGTTTAGGGCTGCTCTGCTGACAAGAACCTCCACTTCCTTACACCTTAAATATCCCAGGAAAGAGAAAAATGGATAAAGACGTTGTGGTCCTTATGTACAATGGAATATCACTCAGCCATGAAATCAACGTCATAAGGCTAGTGGCAGCATGATGAGTGGATTTAGGTACGACGATTCTAAGTGAAATAAGTCAAACAGAAAACGACACTTATCATAAGATATCACTTATAGAGGGAATGTAAAAACCGCTACACTGGAACTGAATTACAAAACAGAACAGAGTCACACGTTTAGAAAACACACTATGGCTGCTTAACGGGAAAGGTGAGGTGGGGTGATGCGTAAAAGAAGGGTTTCAAATTAGCTCAGATACCGTTCCATAAACCCAATATGTAATAGACAAGACCTACTCCTTGCTCAGTGAACTTGACTCAACACCCCCTATTCAACGCCCAAGAATATATCTGACTAGTAAGAATCTTAAAACCTATGTGTTGATATCCCTCTGGAAGTGAGTCAAGTGGGTGTAAAGCGGCCTAAACACAGCAGTGAAAAGCAGCTAAACCCCATTATAAAAATCAACTACTTTTAAAAACCCGTGAAACAAAGACAGTGAAAGAGAGAGAAATTCTTACAAAATTCGTTCAGGGGCTGTGATGCCACCTGGATTGACCATATCTAGACCCACTGCTGATTGAGACATAAGGGTGAACACTCTTGGGGCTGAGAGGTTTGCTGAGGTTGGGTGAGCAAACGCAGACCCTTTAAAGTAATACTGCGTGGTACCCATCCCATGGGTCCCAAATCTCCAGGTTCAAGGGCATCTTCCTACATCGAAAACATGCATGAGACACCCAGAAGATGGTACACCGTGTGATCGGGAAAGGTTTCTAAAACGCACCTCATTTCTCATGTCCTTGTGCTCGGGTTCGCCATTCCAGCCGCTTTACTAGCAATCTCCCTCCTTGGAGAATCAGCACCTTTCACCTCCTGTTCCGTCCAGGTTGCCATTTGTCCTGAGGATGAACGGGAAGAGGGCCAAACAATGAGAGACTAGCTCTAGGTGTTGGGGCAGGCACGGGTCACTCTATTTTCCCATCAGGAAGAAGAATTAACCAGAGGCTCAGCTTGCCGCCCGGAACCAGAATAGGGCCTGAAGCAATCCTGCGCTTTTGCGGCCAGCTCCCAAAAAAGCGAGTTGAAAAATGGAGCTCAGGGGCACTGCAATTCACAAACCTGCAGAGTTATAACTGATAACTCTCGTCCACAAATATATTGAGGGAAGGCAACGAAGAGGATTTGAAAGCAAGGCAGAATTGCAGGAAACTGATTTCAGGAGGTAGATTCGAATCGCCTTTAAAGCACAGGAAAAGCGGCAAAACCTCGACAATGATGCCCTTGGCCAAAAAGGGCGTATGCGTTTTTTCCTGAATATATTCAGGAAAAAACGCATACGCCCTTTTTGGCCAACCAAGCAACCTGGAAAGGCAAATCAGCGCTACAAAGAAGTCTCGCTCCCCATCGGTCAAAAGGACCATGCTGAATAAAGTGTCAAAACCAGAAATGCAGGGCAGGCCATGGAGAAACGGGAGCCTTGCTACGCTGATGGGCGGGATGTAAATTGCCAACAGCCACTCTGGAGAAGTGTACGGTGTGTCCTGAAACACCTAAAAAACGCAGCTTAGAGAGCGTAGGGCACTTCCACTCATGGGCGTATAAATTGGGAAAACTAAAAATCAGCAAGACACAGGCACCCCAAAGTTTAGGGCTGCTCTGCTGACAAGAACCTCCACTTCCTTACACCTTAAATATCCCAGGAAAGAGAAAAATGGATAAAGACGTTGTGGTCCTTATTTACAATGGAATATCACTCAGCCATGTAATCAACGTCATAAGGCTAGTGGCAGCATGATGAGTGGATTTAGGTACGACGATTTTAAGTGAAATAAGTCAAACAGAAAACGACACTTATCATAAGATATCACTTATAGAGGGAATGTAAAAACCGCTACACTGGAACTGAATTACAAAACAGAACAGAGTCACACGTTTAGAAAACACACTATGGCTGCTTAACGGGAAAGGTGAGGTGGGGTGATGCGTAAAAGAAGGGTTTCAAATTAGCTCAGATACCGTTCCATAAACCCAATATGTAATAGACAAGACCTACTCCTTGCTCAGTGAACTGGACTCAACACCCCTTATTCAACACCCAAGAATATATCTGACTAGTAAGAATCTTAAAACCTATGTGTTGATATCCCTCTGTAAGTGAGTCAAGTGGGTGTAAAGCGGCCTAAACACAGCAGTGAAAAGCAGCTAAACCCCATTATAAAAATCAACTACTTTTAAAAACCCGTGAAACAAAGACAGTGAAAGAGAGAGAAATTCTTACAAAATTCGTTCAGGGGCTGTGATGCCACCTGGATTGACCATATCTAGACCCACTGCTGATTGAGACATAAGGGTGAACACTCTTGGGGCTGAGAGGTTTGGTGAGGTTGGGTGAGCAAACGCAGACCCTTTAAAGTAATACTGCGTGGTACCCATCCCATGGGTCCCAAATCTCCAGGTTCAAGGGCATCTTCCTACATCGAAAACATGCATGAGACACCCAGAAGATGGTACACCGTGTGATCGGGAAAGGTTTCTAAAACGCACCTCATTTCTCATGTCCTTGTGCTCGGGTTCGCCATTCCAGCCGCTTTACTAGCAATCTCCCTCCTTGGAGAATCAGCACCTTTAACCTCCTGTTCCGTCCAGGTTGCCATTTGTCCTGAGGATGAACGGGAAGAGGGCCAAACAATGAGAGACTAGCTCTAGGTTTTGGGGCAGGCACAGGTCACTCTATTTTCCCATCAGGAAGAAGAATTAACCAGAGGCTCAGCTTGCCGCCCGGAACCAGAATAGGGCCTGAAGCAATCCTGCGCTTTTGCGGCCAGCTCCCAAAAAAGCGAGTTGAAAAATGGAGCTCAGGGGCACTGCAATTCACAAACCTGCAGCGTTATAACTGATAACTCTCGTCCACAAATATATTGAGGGAAGGCAACGAAGAGGATTTGAAAGCAAGGCAGAATTGCAGGAAACTGATTTCAGGAGGTAGATTCGAATCGCCTTTAAAGCACAGGAAAAGCGGCAAAACCTCGACAATGATGCCCTTGGCCAAAAAGGGCGTATGCGTTTTTTCCTGAATATATTCAGGAAAAAACGCATACGCCCTTTTTGGCCAACCAAGCAACCTGGAAAGGCAAATCAGCGCTACAAAGAAGTCTCGCTTCCCATCGGTCAAAAGGACCATGCTGAATAAAGTGTCAAAACCAGAAATGCAGGGCAGGCCATGGAGAAATGGGAGCCTTGCTACGCTGATGGGCGGGATGTAAATTGCCAACAGCCACTCTGGAGAAGTGTACGGTGTGTCCTGAAACACCTAAAAAACGCAGCTTAGAGAGCGTAGGGCACTTCCACTCATGGGCGTATAAATTGGGAAAACTAAAAATCAGCAAGACACAGGCACCCCAAAGTTTAGGGCTGCTCTGCTGACAAGAACCTCCACTTCCTTACACCTTAAATATCCCAGGAAAGAGAAAAATGGATAAAGACGTTGTGGTCCTTATGTACAATGGAATATCACTCAGCCATGAAATCAACGTCATAAGGCTAGTGGCAGCATGATGAGTGGATTTAGGTACGACGATTTTAAGTGAAATAAGTCAAACAGAAAACGACACTTATCATAAGATATCACTTATAGAGGGAATGTAAAAACCGCTACACTGGAACTGAATTACAAAACAGAACAGAGTCACACGTTTAGAAAACACACTATGGCTGCTTAACGGGAAAGGTGAGGTGGGGTGATGCGTAAAAGAAGGGTTTCAAATTAGCTCAGATACCGTTCCATAAACCCAATATGTAATAGACAAGACCTACTCCTTGCTCAGTGAACTGGACTCAACACCCCTTATTCAACACCCAAGAATATATCTGACTAGTAAGAATCTTAAAACCTATGTGTTGATATCCCTCTGTAAGTGAGTCAAGTGGGTGTAAAGCGGCCTAAACACAGCAGTGAAAAGCAGCTAAACCCCATTATAAAAATCAACTACTTTTAAAAACCCGTGAAACAAAGACAGTGAAAGAGAGAGAAATTCTTACAAAATTCGTTCAGGGGCTGTGATGCCACCTGGATTGACCATATCTAGACCCACTGCTGATTGAGACATAAGGGTGAACACTCTTGGGGCTGAGAGGTTTGGTGAGGTTGGGTGAGCAAACGCAGACCCTTTAAAGTAATACTGCGTGGTACCCATCCCATGGGTCCCAAATCTCCAGGTTTAAGGGCATCTTCCTACATCGAAAACATGCATGAGACACCCAGAAGATGGTACACCGTGTGATCGGGAAAGGTTTCTAAAACGCACCTCATTTCTCATGTCCTTGTGCTCGGGTTCGCCATTCCAGCCGCTTTACTAGCAATCTCCCTCCTTGGAGAATCAGCACCTTTAACCTGCTGTTCCGTCCAGGTTACCATTTGTCCTGAGGATGAACGGGAAGAGGGCGAAACAATGAGAGACTAGCTCTAGGTGTTGGGGCAGGCACAGGTCACTCTATTTTCCCATCAGGAAGAAGAATTAACCAGAGGCTCAGCTTGCCGCCCGGAACCAGAATAGGGCCTGAAGCAATCCTGCGCTTTTGCGGCCAGCTCCCAAAAAAGCGAGTTGAAAAATGGAGCTCAGGGGCACTGCAATTCACAAACCTGCAGAGTTATAACTGATAACTCTCGTCCACAAATATATTGAGGGAAGGCAACGAAGAGGATTTGAAAGCAAGGCAGAATTGCAGGAAACTGATTTCAGGAGGTAGATTCGAATCGCCTTTAAAGCACAGGAAAAGCGGCAAAACCTCGACAATGATGCCCTTGGCCAAAAAGGGCGTATGCGTTTTTTCCTGAATATATTCAGGAAAAAACGCATACGCCCTTTTTGGCCAACCAAGCAACCTGGAAAGGCAAATCAGCGCTACAAAGAAGTCTCGCTTCCCATCGGTCAAAAGGACCATGCTGAATAAAGTGTCAAAACCAGAAATGCAGGGCAGGCCATGGAGAAATGGGAGCCTTGCTACGCTGATGGGCGGGATGTAAATTGCCAACAGCCACTCTGGAGAAGTGTACGGTGTGTCCTGAAACACCTAAAAAACGCAGCTTAGAGAGCGTAGGGCACTTCCACTCATGGGCGTATAAATTGGGAAAACTAAAAATCAGCAAGACACAGGCACCCCAAAGTTTAGGGCTGCTCTGCTGAAAGAACCTCCACTTCCTTACACCTTAAATATCCCAGGAAAGAGAAAAATGGATAAAGACGTTGTGGTCCTTACGTACAATGGAATATCACTGAGCCATGAAATCAACGTCATAAGGCTAGTGGCAGCATGATGAGTGGATTTAGGTACGACGATTTTAAGTGAAATAAGTCAAACAGAAAACGACACTTATCATAAGATATCACTTATAGAGGGAATGTAAAAACCGCTACACTGGAACTGAATTACAAAACAGAACAGAGTCACACGTTTAGAAAACACACTATGGCTGCTTAACGGGAAAGGTGAAGTGGGGTGATGCGTAAAAGAAGGGTTTCAAATTAGCTCAGATACCGTTCCATAAACCCAATATGTAATAGACAAGACCTACTCCTTGCTCAGTGAACTGGACTCAACACCCCCTATTCAACGCCCAAGAATATATCTGACTAGTAAGAATCTTAAAACCTATGTGTTGATATCCCTCTGTAAGTGAGTCAAGTGGGTGTAAAGCGGCCTAAACACAGCAGTGAAAAGCAGCTAAACCCCATTATAAAAATCAACTACTTTTAAAAACCCGTGAAACAAAGACAGTGAAAGAGAGAGAAATTCTTACAAAATTCGTTCAGGGGCTGTGATGCCACCTGGATTGACCATATCTAGACCCACTGCTGATTGAGACATAAGGGTGAACACTCTTGGGGCTGAGAGGTTTGCTGAGGTTGGGTGAGCAAACGCAGACCCTTTAAAGTAATACTGCGTGGTACCCATCCCATGGGTCCCAAATCTCCAGGTTCAAGGGCATCTTCCTACATCGAAAACATGCATGAGACACCCAGAAGATGGTACACCGTGTGATCGGGAAAGGTTTCTAAAACGCACCTCATTTCTCATGTCCTTGTGCTCGGGTTCGCCATTCCAGCCGCTTTACTAGCAATCTCCCTCCTTGGAGAATCAGCACCTTTCACCTCCTGTTCCGTCCAGGTTGCCATTTGTCCTGAGGATGAACGGGAAGAGGGCCAAACAATGAGAGACTAGCTCTAGGTGTTGGGGCAGGCACAGGTCACTCTATTTTCCCATCAGGAAGAAGAATTAACCAGAGGCTCAGCTTGCCGCCCGGAACCAGAATAGGGCCTGAAGCAATCCAGCGCTTTTGCGACCAGCTCCCAAAAAAGCGAGTTGAAAAATGGAGCTCAGGGGCACTGCAATTCACAAACCTGCAGAGTTATAACTGATAACTCTCGTCCACAAATATATTGAGGGAAGGCAACGAAGAGGATTTGAAAGCAAGGCAGAATTGCAGGAAACTGATTTCAGGAGGTAGATTCGAATCGCCTTTAAAGCACAGGAAAAGCGGCAAAACCTCGACACTGATGCCCTTGGCCAAAAAGGGCGTATGTGTTTTTTCCTGAATATATTCAGGAAAAAACGTATACGCCCTTTTTGGCCAACCAAGCAACCTGGAAAGGCAAATCAGCGATACAAAGAAGTCTCGCTCCCCATCGGTCAAAAGGACCATGCTGAATAAAGTGTCAAAACCAGAAATGCAGGGCAGGCCATGGAGAAACGGGAGCCTTGCTACGCTGATGGGCGGGATGTAAATTGCCAACAGCCACTCTGGAGAAGTGTACGGTGTGTCCTGAAACACCTAAAAAACGCAGCTTAGAGAGCGTAGGGCACTTCCACTCATGGGCGTATAAATTGGGAAAACTAAAAATCAGCAAGACACAGGCACCCCAAAGTTTAGGGCTGCTCTGCTGACAAGAACCTCCACTTCCTTACACCTTAAATATCCCAGGAAAGAGAAAAATGGATAAAGACGTTGTGGTCCTTATGTACAATGGAATATCAATCAGCCATGAAATCAACGTCATAAGGCTAGTGGCAGCATGATGAGTGGATTTAGGTACGACGATTCTAAGTGAAATAAGTCAAACAGAAAACGACACTTATCATAAGATATCACTTATAGAGGGAATGTAAAAACCGCTACACTGGAACTGAATTACAAAACAGAACAGAGTCACACGTTTAGAAAACACACTATGGCTGCTTAACGGGAAAGGTGAGGTGGGGTGATGCGTAAAAGAAGGGTTTCAAAGTAGCTCACATACCGTTCCATAAACCCAATATGTAATAGAAAAGACCTACTCCTTGCTCAGTGAACTTGACTCAACACCCCCTATTCAACGCCCAAGAATATGTCTGACTAGTAAGAATCTTAAAACCTATGTGATGATATCCCTCTGTAAGTGAGTCAAGTGGGTGTAAAGCGGCCTAAACACAGCAGTGAAAAGCAGCTAAACCCCATTATAAAAATCAACTACTTTTAAAAACCCGTGAAACAAAGACAGTGAACGAGAGAAATTCTTACAAAATTCGTTCAGGGGCTGTGATGCCACCTGGATTGACCATATCTAGACCCACTGCTGATTGAGACATAAGGGTGAACACTCTTGGGGCTGAGAGGTTTGGTGAGGTTGGGTGAGCAAACGCAGACCCTTTAAAGTAATACTGCGTGGTACCCATCCCATGGGTCCCAAATCTCCAGGTTCAAGGGCATCTTCCTACATCGAAAACATGCATGAGACACCCAGAAGATGGTACACCGTGTGATCGGGAAAGGTTTCTAAAACGCACCTCATTTCTCATGTCCTTGTGCTCGGGTTCGCCATTCCAGCCGCTTTACTAGCAATCTCCCTCCTTGGAGAATCAGCACCTTTAACCTCCTGTTCCGTCCAGGTTGCCATTTGTCCTGAGGATGAACGGGAAGAGGGCCAAACAATGAGAGACTAGCTCTAGGTGTTGGGGCAGGCACAGGTCACTCTATTTTCCCATCAGGAAGAAGAATTAACCAGAGGCTCAGCTTGCCGCCCGGAACCAGAATAGGGTCTGAAGCAATCCTGCGCTTTTGCGGCCAGCTCCCAAAATAGCGAGTTGAAAAATGGAGCTCAGGGGCACTGCAATTCACAAACCTGCAGAGTTATAACTGATAACTCTCGTCCACAAATATATTGAGGGAAGGCAACGAAGAGGATTTGAAAGCAAGGCAGAATTGCAGGAAACTGATTTCAGGAGGTAGATTCGAATCGCCTTTAAAGCACAGGAAAAGCGGCAAAACCTCGACAATGATGCCCTTGGCCAAAAAGGGCGTATGCGTTTTTTCCTGAATATATTCAGGAAAAAACGCATACGCCCTTTTTGGCCAACCAAGCAACCTGGAAAGGCAAATCAGCGCTACAAAGAAGTCTCGCTTCCCATCGGTCAAAAGGACCATGCTGAATAAAGTGTCAAAACCAGAAATGCAGGGCAGGCCATGGAGAAATGGGAGCCTTGCTACGCTGATGGGCGGGATGTAAATTGCCAACAGCCACTCTGGAGAAGTGTACGGTGTGTCCTGAAACACCTAAAAAACGCAGCTTAGAGAGCGTAGGGCACTTCCACTCATGGGCGTATAAATTGGGAAAACTAAAAATCAGCAAGACACAGGCACCCCAAAGTTTAGGGCTGCTCTGCTGACAAGAACCTCCACTTCCTTACACCTTAAATATCCCAGGAAAGAGAAAAATGGATAAAGACGTTGTGGTCCTTATGTACAATGGAATATCACTCAGCCATGAAATCAACGTCATAAGGCTAGTGGCAGCATGATGAGTGGATTTAGGTACGACGATTTTAAGTGAAATAAGTCAAACAGAAAACGACACTTATCATAAGATATCACTTATAGAGGGAATGTAAAAACCGCTACACTGGAACTGAATTACAAAACAGAACAGAGTCACACGTTTAGAAAACACACTATGGCTGCTTAACGGGAAAGGTGAGGTGGGGTGATGCGTAAAAGAAGGGTTTCAAATTAGCTCAGATACCGTTCCATAAACCCAATATGTAATCGACAAGACCTACTCCTTGCTCAGTGAACTGGACTCAACACCCCCTATTCAACGCCAAAGAATATATCTGACTAGTAAGAATCTTAAAACCTATGTGTTGATATCCCTCTGTAAGTGAGTCAAGTGGGTGTAAAGCGGCCTAAACACAGCAGTGAAAAGCAGCTAAACCCCATTATAAAAATCAACTACTTTTAAAAACCCGTGAAACAAAGACAGTGAAAGAGAGAGAAATTCTTACAAAATTCGTTCAGGGGCTGTGATGCCACCTGGATTGACCATATCTAGACCCACTGCTGATTGAGACATAAGTGTGAACACTCTTGGGGCTGAGAGGTTTGGTGAGGTTGGGTGAGCAAACGCAGACCCTTTAAAGTAATACTGCGTGGTACCCATCCTATGGGTCCCAAATCTCCAGGTTCAAGGGCATCTTCCTACATCGAAAACATGCATGAGACACCCAGAAGATGGTACACCGTGTGATCGGGAAAGGTTTCTAAAACGCACCACATTTCTCATGTCCTTGTGCTCGGGTTCGCCATTCCAGCCGCTTTACTAGCAATCTCCCTCCTTGGAGAATCAGCACCTTTCACCTCCTGTTCCGTCCAGGTTGCCATTTGTCCTGAGGATGAACGGGAAGAGGGCCAAACAATGAGAGACTAGCTCTAGGTGTTGGGGCAGGCACAGGTCACTCTATTTTCCCATCAGGAAGAAGAATTAACCAGAGGCTCAGCTTGCCGCCCGGAACCAGAATAGGGCCTGAAGCAATCCTGCGCTTTTGCGGCCAGCTCCCAAAAAAGCGAGTTGAAAAATGGAGCTCAGGGGCACTGCAATTCACAAACCTGCAGAGTTATAACTGATAACTCTCGTCCACAAATATATTGAGGGAAGGCAACGAAGAGGATTTGAAAGCAAGGCAGAATTGCAGGAAACTGATTTCAGGAGGTAGATTCGAATCGCCTTTAAAGCACAGGAAAAGCGGCAAAACCTCGACAATGATGCCCTTGGCCAAAAAGGGCGTATGCGTTTTTTCCTGAATATATTCAGGAAAAAACGCATACGCCCTTTTTGGCCAACCAAGCAACCTGGAAAGGCAAATCAGCGCTACAAAGAAGTCTCGCTTCCCATCGGTCAAAAGGACCATGCTGAATAAAGTGTCAAAACCAGAAATGCAGGGCAGGCCATGGAGAAATGGGAGCCTTGCTACGCTGATGGGCGGGATGTAAATTGCCAACAGCCACTCTGGAGAAGTGTACGGTGTGTCCTGAAACACCTAAAAAACGCAGCTTAGAGAGCGTAGGGCACTTCCACTCATGGGCGTATAAATTGGGAAAACTAAAAATCAGCAGGACACAGGCACCCCAAAGTTTAGGGCTGCTCTGCTGACAAGAACCTCCACTTCCTTACACCTTAAATATCCCAGGAAAGAGAAAAAAAGATAAAGACGTTGTGGTCCTTATGTACAATGGAATATCACTCAGCCATGAAAACAACGTCATAAGGCTAGTGGCAGCATGATGAGTGGATTTAGGTACGACGATTCTAAGTGAAATAAGTCAAACAGAAAACGACACTTATCATAAGATATCACTTATAGAGGGAATGTAAAAACCGCTACACTGGAACTGAATTACAAAACAGAACAGAGTCACACGTTTAGAAAACACACTATGGCTGCTTAACGGGAAAGGTGAGGTGGGGTGATGCGTAAAAGAAGGGTTTCAAATTAGCTCAGATACCGTTCCATAAACCCAATATGTAATCGACAAGACCTACTCCTTGCTCAGTGAACTTGACTCAACACCCCCTATTCAACGCCCAAGAATATATCTGACTAGTAAGAATCTTAAAACCTATGTGTTGATATCCCTCTGTAAGTGAGTCAAGTGGGTGTAAAGCGGCCTAAACACAGCAGTGAAAAGCAGCTAAACCCCATTATAAAAATCAACTACTTTTAAAAACCCGTGAAACAAAGACAGTGAACGAGAGAAATTCTTACAAAATTCGTTCAGGGGCTGTGATGCCACCTGGATTGACCATATCTAGAACCACTGCTGATTGAGACATAAGGGTGAACACTCTTGGGGCTGAGAGGTTTGGTGAGGTTGGGTGAGCAAACGCAGACCCTTTAAAGTAATACTGCGTGGTACCCATCCCATGGGTCCCAAATCTCCAGGTTCAAGGGCATCTTCCTACATCGAAAACATGCATGAGACACCCAGAAGATGGTACACCGTGTGATCGGGAAAGGTTTCTAAAACGCACCTCATTTCTCATGTCCTTGTGCTCGGGTTCGCCATTCCAGCCGCTTTACTAGCAATCTCCCTCCTTGGAGAATCAGCACCTTTAACCTCCTGTTCCGTCCAGGTTGCCATTTGTCCTGAGGATGAACGGGAAGAGGGCCAAACAATGAGAGACTAGCTCTAGGTGTTGGGGCAGGCACAGGTCACTCTATTTTCCCATCAGGAAGAAGAATTAACCAGAGGCTCAGCTTGCCGCCCGGAACCAGAATAGGGTCTGAAGCAATCCTGCGCTTTTGCGGCCAGCTCCCAAAATAGCGAGTTGAAAAATGGAGCTCAGGGGCACTGCAATTCACAAACCTGCAGAGTTATAACTGATAACTCTCGTCCACAAATATATTGAGGGAAGGCAACGAAGAGGATTTGAAAGCAAGGCAGAATTGCAGGAAACTGATTTCAGGAGGTAGATTCGAATCGCCTTTAAAGCACAGGAAAAGCGGCAAAACCTCGACAATGATGCCCTTGGCCAAAAAGGGCGTATGCGTTTTTTCCTAAATATATTCAGGAAAAAACGCATACGCCCTTTTTGGCCAACCAAGCAACCTGGAAAGGCAAATCAGCGCTACAAAGAAGTCTCGCTTCCCATCGGTCAAAAGGACCATGCTGAATAAAGTGTCAAAACCAGAAATGCAGGGCAGGCCATGGAGAAATGGGAGCCTTGCTACGCTGATGGGCGGGATGTAAATTGCCAACAGCCACTCTGGAGAAGTGTACGGTGTGTCCTGAAACACCTAAAAAACGCAGCTTAGAGAGCGTAGGGCACTTCCACTCATGGGCGTATAAATTGGGAAAAATAAAAATCAGCAAGACACAGGCACCCCAAAGTTTAGGGCTGCTCTGCTGACAAGAACCTCCACTTCCTTACACCTTAAATATCCCAGGAAAGAGAAAAATGGATAAAGACGTTGTGGTCCTTATGTACAATGGAATATCACTCAGCCATGAAATCAACGTCATAAGGCTAGTGGCAGCATGATGAGTGGATTTAGGTACGACGATTTTAAGTGAAATAAGTCAAACAGAAAACGACACTTATCATAAGATATCACTTATAGAGGGAATGTAAAAACCGCTACACTGGAACTGAATTACAAAACAGAACAGAGTCACACGTTTAGAAAACACACTATGGCTGCTTAACGGGAAAGGTGAGGTGGGGTGATGCGTAAAAGAAGGGTTTCAAAGTAGCTCACATACCGTTCCATAAACCCAATATGTAATAGAAAAGACCTACTCCTTGCTCAGTGAACTTGACTCAACACCCCCTATTCAACGCCCAAGAATATGTCTGACTAGTAAGAATCTTAAAACCTATGTGATGATATCCCTCTGTAAGTGAGTCAAGTGGGTGTAAAGCGGCCTAAACACAGCAGTGAAAAGCAGCTAAACCCCATTATAAAAATCAACTACTTTTAAAAACCCGTGAAACAAAGACAGTGAAAGAGAGAAATTCTTACAAAATTCGTTCAGGGGCTGTGATGCCACCTGGATTGACCATATCTAGACCCACTGCTGATTGAGACATAAGGGTGAACACTCTTGGGGCTGAGAGGTTTGGTGAGGTTGGGTGAGCAAACGCAGACCCTTTAAAGTAATACTGCGTGGTACCCATCCCATGGGTCCCAAATCTCCAGGTTCAAGGGCATCTTCCTACATCGAAAACATGCATGAGACACCCAGAAGATGGTACACCGTGTGATCGGGAAAGGTTTCTAAAACGCACCTCATTTCTCATGTCCTTGTGCTCGGGTTCGCCATTCAGGCCGCTTTACTAGCAATCTCCCTCCTTGGAGAATCAGCACCTTTAACCTCCTGTTCCGTCCAGGTTGCCATTTGTCCTGAGGATGAACGGGAAGAGGGCCAAACAATGAGAGACTAGCTCTAGGTGTTGGGGCAGGCACAGGTCACTCTATTTTCCCATCAGGAAGAAGAATTAACCAGAGGCTCAGCTTGCCGCCCGGAACCAGAATAGGGCCTGAAGCAATCCTGCGCTTTTGCGGCCAGCTCCCAAAATAGCGAGTTGAAAAATGGAGCTCAGGGGCACTGCAATTCACAAACCTGCAGAGTTATAACTGATAACTCTCGTCCACAAATATATTGAGGGAAGGCAACGAAGAGGATTTGAAAGCAAGGCAGAATTGCAGGAAACAGATTGCAGGAGGTAGATTCGAATCGCCTTTAAAGCACAGGAAAAGCGGCAAAACCTCGACAATGATGCCCTTGGCCAAAAAGGGCGTATGCGTTTTTTCCTGAATATATTCAGGAAAAAACGCATACGCCCTTTTTGGCCAACCAAGCAACCTGGAAAGGCAAATCAGCGCTACAAAGAAGTCTCGCTCCCCATCGGTCAAAAGGACCATGCTGAATAAAGTGTCAAAACCAGAAATGCAGGGCAGGCCATGGAGAAACGGGAGCCTTGCTACGCTGATGGGCGGGATGTAAATTGCCAACAGCCACTCTGGAGAAGTGTACGGTGTGTCCTGAAACACCTAAAAAACGCAGCTTAGAGAGCGTAGGGCACTTCCACTCATGGGCGTATAAATTGGGAAAACTAAAAATCAGCAAGACACAGGCACCCCAAAGTTTAGGGCTGCTCTGCTGACAAGAACCTCCACTTCCTTACACCTTAAATATCCCAGGAAAGAGAAAAATGGATAAAGACGTTGTGGTCCTGATGTACAATGGAATATCACTCAGCCATGAAATCAACGTCATAAGGCTAGTGGCAGCATGATGAGTGGATTTAGGTACGACGATTCTAAGAGAAATAAGTCAAACAGAAAACGACACTTATCATAAGATATCACTTATAGAGGGAAAGTAAAAACCGCTACACTGGAACTGAATTACAAAACAGAACAGAGTCACACGTTTAGAAAACACACTATGGCTGCTTAACGGGAAAGGTGAGGTGGGGTGATGCGTAAAAGAAGGGTTTCAAATTAGCTCAGATACCGTTCCATAAACCCAATATGTAATCGACAAGACCTACTCCTTGCTCAGTGAACTTGACTCAACACCCCCTATTCAACGCCCAAGAATATATCTGACTAGTAAGAATCTTAAAACCTATGTGTTGATATCCCTCTGTAAGTGAGTCAAGTGGGTGTAAAGCGGCCTAAACACAGCAGTGAAAAGCAGCTAAACCCCATTATAAAAATCAACTACTTTTAAAAACCCGTGAAACAAAGACAGTGAAAGAGAGAAATTCTTACAAAATTCGTTCAGGGGCTGTGATGCCACCTGAATTGACCATATCTAGACCCACTGCTGATTGAGACATAAGGGTGAACACTCTTGGGGCTGAGAGGTTTGCTGAGGTTGGGTGAGCAAACGCAGACCCTTTAAAGTAATACTGCGTGGTACCCATCCCATGGGTCCCAAATCTCCAGGTTCAAGGGCATCTTCCTACATCGAAAACATGCATGAGACACCCAGAAGATGGTACACCGTGTGATCGGGAAAGGTTTCTAAAACGCACCTCATTTCTCATGTCCTTGTGCTCGGGTTCGCCATTCCAGCCGCTTTACTAGCAATCTCCCTCCTTGGAGAATCAGCACCTTTCACCTCCTGTTCCGTCCAGGTTGCCATTTGTCCTGAGGATGAACGGGAAGAGGGCCAAACAATGAGAGACTAGCTCTAGGTGTTGGGGCAGGCACAGGTCACTCTATTTTCCCATCAGGAAGAAGAATTAACCAGAGGCTCAGCTTGCCGCCCGGAACCAGAATAGGGTCTGAAGCAATCCTGCGCTTTTGCGGCCAGCTCCCAAAATAGCGAGTTGAAAAATGGAGCTCAGGGGCACTGCAATTCACAAACCTGCAGAGTTATAACTGATAACTCTCGTCCACAAATATATTGAGGGAAGGCAACGAAGAGGATTTGAAAGCAAGGCAGAATTGCAGGAAACTGATTTCAGGAGGTAGATTCGAATCGCCTTTAAAGCACAGGAAAAGCGGCAAAACCTCGACAATGATGCCCTTGGCCAAAAAGGGCGTATGCGTTTTTTCCTGAATATATTCAGGAAAAAACGCATACGCCCTTTTTGGCCAACCAAGCAACCTGGAAAGGCAAATCAGCGCTACAAAGAAGTCTCGCTTCCCATCGGTCAAAAGGACCATGCTGAATAAAGTGTCAAAACCAGAAATGCAGGGCAGGCCATGGAGAAATGGGAGCCTTGCTACGCTGATGGGCGGGATGTAAATTGCCAACAGCCACTCTGGAGAAGTGTACGGTGTGTCCTGAAACACCTAAAAAACGCAGCTTAGAGAGCGTAGGGCACTTCCACTCATGGGCGTATAAATTGGGAAAACTAAAAATCAGCAAGACACAGGCACCCCAAAGTTTAGGGCTGCTCTGCTGACAAGAACCTCCACTTCCTTACACCTTAAATATCCCAGGAAAGAGAAAAATGGATAAAGACGTTGTGGTCCTTATGTACAATGGAATATCACTCAGCCATGAAATCAACGTCATAAGGCTAGTGGCAGCATGATGAGTGGATTTAGGTACGACGATTTTAAGTGAAATAAGTCAAACAGAAAACGACACTTATCATAAGATATCACTTATAGAGGGAATGTAAAAACCGCTACACTGGAACTGAATTACAAAACAGAACAGAGTCACACGTTTAGAAAACACACTATGGCTGCTTAACGGGAAAGGTGAGGTGGGGTGATGCGTAAAAGAAGGGTTTCAAATTAGCTCAGATACCGTTCCATAAACCCAATATGTAATCGACAAGACCTACTCCTTGCTCAGTGAACTGGACTCAACACCCCCTATTCAACGCCCAAGAATATATCTGACTAGTAAGAATCTTAAAACCTATGTGTTGATATCCCTCTGTAAGTGAGTCAAGTGGGTGTAAAGCGGCCTAAACACAGCAGTGAAAAGCAGCTAAACCCCATTATAAAAATCAACTACTTTTAAAAACCCGTGAAACAAAGACAGTGAAAGAGAGAGAAATTCTTACAAAATTCGTTCAGGGGCTGTGATGCCACCTGGATTGACCATATCTAGACCCACTGCTGATTGAGACATAAGTGTGAACACTCTTGGGGCTGAGAGGTTTGGTGAGGTTGGGTGAGCAAACGCAGACCCTTTAAAGTAATACTGCGTGGTACCCATCCTATGGGTCCCAAATCTCCAGGTTCAAGGGCATCTTCCTACATCGAAAACATGCATGAGACACCCAGAAGATGGTACACCGTGTGATCGGGAAAGGTTTCTAAAACGCACCACATTTCTCATGTCCTTGTGCTCGGGTTCGCCATTCCAGCCGCTTTACTAGCAATCTCCCTCCTTGGAGAATCAGCACCTTTCACCTCCTGTTCCGTCCAGGTTGCCATTTGTCCTGAGGATGAACGGGAAGAGGGCCAAACAATGAGAGACTAGCTCTAGGTGTTGGGGCAGGCACAGGTCACTCTATTTTCCCATCAGGAAGAAGAATTAACCAGAGGCTCAGCTTGCCGCCCGGAACCAGAATAGGGCCTGAAGCAATCCTGCGCTTTTGCGGCCAGCTCCCAAAAAAGCGAGTTGAAAAATGGAGCTCAGGGGCACTGCAATTCACAAACCTGCAGAGTTATAACTGATAACTCTCGTCCACAAATATATTGAGGGAAGGCAACGAAGAGGATTTGAAAGCAAGGCAGAATTGCAGGAAACTGATTTCAGGAGGTAGATTCGAATCGCCTTTAAAGCACAGGAAAAGCGGCAAAACCTCGACAATGATGCCCTTGGCCAAAAAGGGCGTATGCGTTTTTTCCTGAATATATTCAGGAAAAAACGCATACGCCCTTTTTGGCCAACCAAGCAACCTGGAAAGGCAAATCAGCGCTACAAAGAAGTCTCGCTTCCCATCGGTCAAAAGGACCATGCTGAATAAAGTGTCAAAACCAGAAATGCAGGGCAGGCCATGGAGAAATGGGAGCCTTGCTACGCTGATGGGCGGGATGTAAATTGCCAACAGCCACTCTGGAGAAGTGTACGGTGTGTCCTGAAACACCTAAAAAACGCAGCTTAGAGAGCGTAGGGCACTTCCACTCATGGGCGTATAAATTGGGAAAACTAAAAATCAGCAGGACACAGGCACCCCAAAGTTTAGGGCTGCTCTGCTGACAAGAACCTCCACTTCCTTACACCTTAAATATCCCAGGAAAGAGAAAAAAAGATAAAGACGTTGTGGTCCTTATGTACAATGGAATATCACTCAGCCATGAAAACAACGTCATAAGGCTAGTGGCAGCATGATGAGTGGATTTAGGTACGACGATTCTAAGTGAAATAAGTCAAACAGAAAACGACACTTATCATAAGATATCACTTATAGAGGGAATGTAAAAACCGCTACACTGGAACTGAATTACAAAACAGAACAGAGTCACACGTTTAGAAAACACACTATGGCTGCTTAACGGGAAAGGTGAGGTGGGGTGATGCGTAAAAGAAGGGTTTCAAATTAGCTCAGATACCGTTCCATAAACCCAATATGTAATCGACAAGACCTACTCCTTGCTCAGTGAACTTGACTCAACACCCCCTATTCAACGCCCAAGAATATATCTGACTAGTAAGAATCTTAAAACCTATGTGTTGATATCCCTCTGTAAGTGAGTCAAGTGGGTGTAAAGCGGCCTAAACACAGCAGTGAAAAGCAGCTAAACCCCATTATAAAAATCAACTACTTTTAAAAACCCGTGAAACAAAGACAGTGAACGAGAGAAATTCTTACAAAATTCGTTCAGGGGCTGTGATGCCACCTGGATTGACCATATCTAGACCCACTGCTGATTGAGACATAAGGGTGAACACTCTTGGGGCTGAGAGGTTTGGTGAGGTTGGGTGAGCAAACGCAGACCCTTTAAAGTAATACTGCGTGGTACCCATCCCATGGGTCCCAAATCTCCAGGTTCAAGGGCATCTTCCTACATCGAAAACATGCATGAGACACCCAGAAGATGGTACACCGTGTGATCGGGAAAGGTTTCTAAAACGCACCTCATTTCTCATGTCCTTGTGCTCGGGTTCACCATTCCAGCCGCTTTACTAGCAATCTCCCTCCTTGGAGAATCAGCACCTTTAACCTCCTGTTCCGTCCAGGTTGCCATTTGTCCTGAGGATGAACGGGAAGAGGGCCAAACAATGAGAGACTAGCTCTAGGTGTTGGGGCAGGCACAGGTCACTCTATTTTCCCATCAGGAAGAAGAATTAACCAGAGGCTCAGCTTGCCGCCCGGAACCAGAATAGGGTCTGAAGCAATCCTGCGCTTTTGCGGCCAGCTCCCAAAATAGCGAGTTGAAAAATGGAGCTCAGGGGCACTGCAATTCACAAACCTGCAGAGTTATAACTGATAACTCTCGTCCACAAATATATTGAGGGAAGGCAACGAAGAGGATTTGAAAGCAAGGCAGAATTGCAGGAAACTGATTTCAGGAGGTAGATTCGAATCGCCTTTAAAGCACAGGAAAAGCGGCAAAACCTCGACAATGATGCCCTTGGCCAAAAAGGGCGTATGCGTTTTTTCCTAAATATATTCAGGAAAAAACGCATACGCCCTTTTTGGCCAACCAAGCAACCTGGAAAGGCAAATCAGCGCTACAAAGAAGTCTCGCTTCCCATCGGTCAAAAGGACCATGCTGAATAAAGTGTCAAAACCAGAAATGCAGGGCAGGCCATGGAGAAATGGGAGCCTTGCTACGCTGATGGGCGGGATGTAAATTGCCAACAGCCACTCTGGAGAAGTGTACGGTGTGTCCTGAAACACCTAAAAAACGCAGCTTAGAGAGCGTAGGGCACTTCCACTCATGGGCGTATAAATTGGGAAAACTAAAAATCAGCAAGACACAGGCACCCCAAAGTTTAGGGCTGCTCTGCTGACAAGAACCTCCACTTCCTTACACCTTAAATATCCCAGGAAAGAGAAAAATGGATAAAGACGTTGTGGTCCTTATGTACAATGGAATATCACTCAGCCATGAAATCAACGTCATAAGGCTAGTGGCAGCATGATGAGTGGATTTAGGTACGACGATTTTAAGTGAAATAAGTCAAACAGAAAACGACACTTATCATAAGATATCACTTATAGAGGGAATGTAAAAACCGCTACACTGGAACTGAATTACAAAACAGAACAGAGTCACACGTTTAGAAAACACACTATGGCTGCTTAACGGGAAAGGTGAGGTGGGGTGATGCGTAAAAGAAGGGTTTCAAAGTAGCTCACATACCGTTCCATAAACCCAATATGTAATAGAAAAGACCTACTCCTTGCTCAGTGAACTTGACTCAACACCCCCTATTCAACGCCCAAGAATATGTCTGACTAGTAAGAATCTTAAAACCTATGTGATGATATCCCTCTGTAAGTGAGTCAAGTGGGTGTAAAGCGGCCTAAACACAGCAGTGAAAAGCAGCTAAACCCCATTATAAAAATCAACTACTTTTAAAAACCCGTGAAACAAAGACAGTGAAAGAGAGAAATTCTTACAAAATTCGTTCAGGGGCTGTGATGCCACCTGGATTGACCATATCTAGACCCACTGCTGATTGAGACATAAGGGTGAACACTCTTGGGGCTGAGAGGTTTGGTGAGGTTGGGTGAGCAAACGCAGACCCTTTAAAGTAATACTGCGTGGTACCCATCCCATGGGTCCCAAATCTCCAGGTTCAAGGGCATCTTCCTACATCGAAAACATGCATGAGACACCCAGAAGATGGTACACCGTGTGATCGGGAAAGGTTTCTAAAACGCACCTCATTTCTCATGTCCTTGTGCTCGGGTTCGCCATTCAGGCCGCTTTACTAGCAATCTCCCTCCTTGGAGAATCAGCACCTTTAACCTCCTGTTCCGTCCAGGTTGCCATTTGTCCTGAGGATGAACGGGAAGAGGGCCAAACAATGAGAGACTAGCTCTAGGTGTTGGGGCAGGCACAGGTCACTCTATTTTCCCATCAGGAAGAAGAATTAACCAGAGGCTCAGCTTGCCGCCCGGAACCAGAATAGGGCCTGAAGCAATCCTGCGCTTTTGCGGCCAGCTCCCAAAAAAGCGAGTTGAAAAATGGAGCTCAGGGGCACTGCAATTCACAAACCTGCAGAGTTATAACTGATAACTCTCGTCCACAAATATATTGAGGGAAGGCAACGAAGAGGATTTGAAAGCAAGGCAGAATTGCAGGAAACTGATTTCAGGAGGTAAATTCGAATCGCCTTTAAAGCACAGGAAAAGCGGCAAACACTCGACAATGATGCCCTTGGCCAAAAAGGGCGTATGCGTTTTTTCCTGAATATATTCAGGAAAAAACGCATACGCCCTTTTTGGCCAACCAAGCAACCTGGAAAGGCAAATCAGCGCTACAAAGAAGTCTCGCTCCCCATCGGTCAAAAGGACCATGCTGAATAAAGTGTCAAAACCAGAAATGCAGGGCAGGCCATGGAGAAACGGGAGCCTTGTTACGCTGATGGGCGGGATGTAAATTGCCAACAGCCACTCTGGAGAAGTGTACGGTGTGTCCTGAAACACCTAAAAAACGCAGCTTAGAGAGCGTAGGGCACTTCCACTCATGGGCGTATAAATTGGGAAAACTAAAAATCAGCAAGACACAGGCACCCCAAAGTTTAGGGCTGCTCTGCTGACAAGAACCTCCACTTCCTTACACCTTAAATATCCCAGGAAAGAGAAAAATGGATAAAGACGTTGTGGTCCTTATGTACAATGGAATATCACTCAGCCATGAAATCAACGTCATAAGGCTAGTGGCAGCATGATGAGTGGATTTAGGTACGACGATTCTAAGTGAAATAAGTCAAACAGAAAACGACACTTATCATAAGATATCACTTATAGAGGGAATGTAAAAACCGCTACACTGGAACTGAATTACAAAACAGAACAGAGTCACACGTTTAGAAAACACACTATGGCTGCTTAACGGGAAAGGTGAGGTGGGGTGATGCGTAAAAGAAGGGTTTCAAATTAGCTCAGATACCGTTCCATAAACCCAATATGTAATAGACAAGACCTACTCCTTGCTCAGTGAACTTGACTCAACACCCCCTATTCAACGCCCAAGAATATATCTGACTAGTAAGAATCTTAAAACCTATGTGTTGATATCCCTCTGTAAGTGAGTCAAGTGGGTGTAAAGCGGCCTAAACACAGCAGTGAAAAGCAGCTAAACCCCATTATAAAAATCAACTACTTTTAAAAACCCGTGAAACAAAGACAGTGAAAGAGAGAGAAATTCTTACAAAATTCGTTCAGGGGCTGTGATGCCACCTGGATTGACCATATCTAGACCCACTGCTGATTGAGACATAAGGGTGAACACTCTTGGGGCTGAGAGGTTTGGTGAGGTTGGGTGAGCAAACGCAGACCCTTTAAAGTAATACTGCGTGGTACCCATCCCATGGGTCCCAAATCTCCAGGTTCAAGGGCATCTTCCTACATCGAAAACATGCATGAGACACCCAGAAGATGGTACACCGTGTGATCGGGAAAGGTTTCTAAAACGCACCTCATTTCTCATGTCCTTGTGCTCGGGTTCGCCATTCCAGCCGCTTTACTAGCAATCTCCCTCCTTGGAGAATCAGCACCTTTAACCTCCTGTTCCGTCCAGGTTGCCATTTGTCCTGAGGATGAACGGGAAGAGGGCCAAACAATGAGAGACTAGCTCTAGGTGTTGGGGCAGGCACAGGTCACTCTATTTTCCCATCAGGAAGAAGAATTAACCAGAGGCTCAGCTTGCCGCCCGGAACCAGAATAGGGCCTGAAGCAATCCTACGCTTTTGCGGCCAGCTCCCAAAAAAGCGAGTTGAAAAATGGAGCTCAGGGGCACTGCAATTCACAAACCTGCAGAGTTATAACTGATAACTCTCGTCCACAAATATATTGAGGGAAGGCAACGAAGAGGATTTGAAAGCAAGGCAGAATTGCAGGAAACTGATTTCAGGAGGTAGATTCGAATCGCCTTTAAAGCACAGGAAAAGCGGCAAAACCTCGACAATGATGCCCTTGGCCAAAAAGGGCGTATGCGTTTTTTCCTGAATATATTCAGGAAAAAACGCATACGCCCTTTTTGGCCAACCAAGCAACCTGGAAAGGCAAATCAGCGCTACAAAGAAGTCTCGCTCCCCATCGGTCAAAAGGACCATGCTGAATAAAGTGTCAAAACCAGAAATGCAGGGCAGGCCATGGAGAAACGGGAGCCTTGTTACGCTGATGGGCGGGATGTAAATTGCCAACAGCCACTCTGGAGAAGTGTACGGTGTGTCCTGAAACACCTAAAAAACGCAGCTTAGAGAGCGTAGGGCACTTCCACTCATGGGCGTATAAATTGGGAAAACTAAAAATCAGCAAGACACAGGCACCCCAAAGTTTAGGGCTGCTCTGCTGACAAGAACCTCCACTTCCTTACACCTTAAATATCCCAGGAAAGAGAAAAATGGATAAAGACGTTGTGGTCCTGATGTACAATGGAATATCACTCAGCCATGAAATCAACGTCATAAGGCTAGTGGCAGCATGATGAGTGGATTTAGGTACGACGATTCTAAGAGAAATAAGTCAAACAGAAAACGACACTTATCATAAGATATCACTTATAGAGGGAAAGTAAAAACCGCTACACTGGAACTGAATTACAAAACAGAACAGAGTCACACGTTTAGAAAACACACTATGGCTGCTTAACGGGAAAGGTGAGGTGGGGTGATGCGTAAAAGAAGGGTTTCAAATTAGCTCAGATACCGTTCCATAAACCCAATATGTAATCGACAAGACCTACTCCTTGCTCAGTGAACTTGACTCAACACCCCCTATTCAACGCCCAAGAATATATCTGACTAGTAAGAATCTTAAAACCTATGTGTTGATATCCCTCTGTAAGTGAGTCAAGTGGGTGTAAAGCGGCCTAAACACAGCAGTGAAAAGCAGCTAAACCCCATTATAAAAATCAACTACTTTTAAAAACCCGTGAAACAAAGACAGTGAAAGAGAGAAATTCTTACAAAATTCGTTCAGGGGCTGTGATGCCACCTGGATTGACCATATCTAGACCCACTGCTGATTGAGACATAAGGGTGAACACTCTTGGGGCTGAGAGGTTTGGTGAGGTTGGGTGAGCAAACGCAGACCCTTTAAAGTAATACTGCGTGGTACCCATCCCATGGGTCCCAAATCTCCAGGTTCAAGGGCATCTTCCTACATCGAAAACATGCATGAGACACCCAGAAGATGGTACACCGTGTGATCGGGAAAGGTTTCTAAAACGCACCTCATTTCTCATGTCCTTGTGCTCGGGTTCGCCATTCCAGCCGCTTTACTAGCAATCTCCCTCCTTGGAGAATCAGCACCTTTAACCTCCTGTTCCGTCCAGGTTGCCATTTGTCCTGAGGATGAACGGGAAGAGGGCCAAACAATGAGAGACTAGCTCTAGGTGTTGGGGCAGGCACAGGTCACTCTATTTTCCCATCAGGAAGAAGAATTAACCAGAGGCTCAGCTTGCCGCCCGGAACCAGAATAGGGCCTGAAGCAATCCTGCGCTTTTGCGGCCAGCTCCCAAAATAGCGAGTTGAAAAATGGAGCTCAGGGGCACTGCAATTCACAAACCTGCAGAGTTATAACTGATAACTCTCGTCCACAAATATATTGAGGGAAGGCAACGAAGAGGATTTGAAAGCAAGGCAGAATTGCAGGAAACAGATTGCAGGAGGTAGATTCGAATCGCCTTTAAAGCACAGGAAAAGCGGCAAAACCTCGGCAATGATGCCCTTGGCCAAAAAGGGCGTATGCGTTTTTTCCTGAATATATTCAGGAAAAAACGCATACGCCCTTTTTGGCCAACCAAGCAACCTGGAAAGGCAAATCAGCGCTACAAAGAAGTCTCGCTCCCCATCGGTCAAAAGGACCATGCTGAATAAAGTGTCAAAACCAGAAATGCAGGGCAGGCCATGGAGAAACGGGAGCCTTGCTACGCTGATGGGCGGGATGTAAATTGCCAACAGCCACTCTGGAGAAGTGTACGGTGTGTCCTGAAACACCTAAAAAACGCAGCTTAGAGAGCGTAGGGCACTTCCACTCATGGGCGTATAAATTGGGAAAACTAAAAATCAGCAAGACACAGGCACCCCAAAGTTTAGGGCTGCTCTGCTGACAAGAACCTCCACTTCCTTACACCTTAAATATCCCAGGAAAGAGAAAAATGGATAAAGACGTTGTGGTCCTGATGTACAATGGAATATCACTCAGCCATGAAATCAACGTCATAAGGCTAGTGGCAGCATGATGAGTGGATTTAGGTACGACGATTCTAAGAGAAATAAGTCAAACAGAAAACGACACTTATCATAAGATATCACTTATAGAGGGAAAGTAAAAACCGCTACACTGGAACTGAATTACAAAACAGAACAGAGTCACACGTTTAGAAAACACACTATGGCTGCTTAACGGGAAAGGTGAGGTGGGGTGATGCGTAAAAGAAGGGTTTCAAATTAGCTCAGATACCGTTCCATAAACCCAATATGTAATCGACAAGACCTACTCCTTGCTCAGTGAACTTGACTCAACACCCCCTATTCAACGCCCAAGAATATATCTGACTAGTAAGAATCTTAAAACCTATGTGTTGATATCCCTCTGTAAGTGAGTCAAGTGGGTGTAAAGCGGCCTAAACACAGCAGTGAAAAGCAGCTAAACCCCATTATAAAAATCAACTACTTTTAAAAACCCGTGAAACAAAGACAGTGAAAGAGAGAAATTCTTACAAAATTCGTTCAGGGGCTGTGATGCCACCTGAATTGACCATATCTAGACCCACTGCTGATTGAGACATAAGGGTGAACACTCTTGGGGCTGAGAGGTTTGCTGAGGTTGGGTGAGCAAACGCAGACCCTTTAAAGTAATACTGCGTGGTACCCATCCCATGGGTCCCAAATCTCCAGGTTCAAGGGCATCTTCCTACATCGAAAACATGCATGAGACACCCAGAAGATGGTACACCGTGTGATCGGGAAAGGTTTCTAAAACGCACCTCATTTCTCATGTCCTTGTGCTCGGGTTCGCCATTCCAGCCGCTTTACTAGCAATCTCCCTCCTTGGAGAATCAGCACCTTTAACCTCCTGTTCCGTCCAGGTTGCCATTTGTCCTGAGGATGAACAGGAAGAGGGCCAAACAATGAGAGACTAGCTCTAGGTGTTGGGGCAGGCACAGGTCACTCTATTTTCCCATCAGGAAGAAGAATTAACCAGAGGCTCAGCTTGCCGCCCGGAACCAGAATAGGGCCTGAAGCAATCCTGCGCTTTTGCGGCCAGCTCCCAAAAAAGCGAGTTGAAAAATGGAGCTCAGGGGCACTGCAATTCACAAACCTGCAGAGTTATAACTGATAACTCTCGTCCACAAATATATTGAGGGAAGGCAACGAAGAGGATTTGAAAGCAAGGCAGAATTGCAGGAAACTGATTTCAGGAGGTAAATTCGAATCGCCTTTAAAGCACAGGAAAAGCGGCAAACACTCGACAATGATGCCCTTGGCCAAAAAGGGCGTATGCGTTTTTTCCTGAATATATTCAGGAAAAAACGCATACGCCCTTTTTGGCCAACCAAGCAACCTGGAAAGGCAAATCAGCGCTACAAAGAAGTCTCGCTCCCCATCGGTCAAAAGGACCATGCTGAATAAAGTGTCAAAACCAGAAATGCAGGGCAGGCCATGGAGAAACGGGAGCCTTGTTACGCTGATGGGCGGGATGTAAATTGCCAACAGCCACTCTGGAGAAGTGTACGGTGTGTCCTGAAACACCTAAAAAACGCAGCTTAGAGAGCGTAGGGCACTTCCACTCATGGGCGTATAAATTGGGAAAACTAAAAATCAGCAAGACACAGGCACCCCAAAGTTTAGGGCTGCTCTGCTGACAAGAACCTCCACTTCCTTACACCTTAAATATCCCAGGAAAGAGAAAAATGGATAAAGACGTTGTGGTCCTTATGTACAATGGAATATCACTCAGCCATGAAATCAACGTCATAAGGCTAGTGGCAGCATGATGAGTGGATTTAGGTACGACGATTCTAAGTGAAATAAGTCAAACAGAAAACGACACTTATCATAAGATATCACTTATAGAGGGAATGTAAAAACCGCTACACTGGAACTGAATTACAAAACAGAACAGAGTCACACGTTTAGAAAACACACTATGGCTGCTTAACGGGAAAGGTGAGGTGGGGTGATGCGTAAAAGAAGGGTTTCAAATTAGCTCAGATACCGTTCCATAAACCCAATATGTAATAGACAAGACCTACTCCTTGCTCAGTGAACTTGACTCAACACCCCCTATTCAACGCCCAAGAATATATCTGACTAGTAAGAATCTTAAAACCTATGTGTTGATATCCCTCTGTAAGTGAGTCAAGTGGGTGTAAAGCGGCCTAAACACAGCAGTGAAAAGCAGCTAAACCCCATTATAAAAATCAACTACTTTTAAAAACCCGTGAAACAAAGACAGTGAAAGAGAGAGAAATTCTTACAAAATTCGTTCAGGGGCTGTGATGCCACCTGGATTGACCATATCTAGACCCACTGCTGATTGAGACATAAGGGTGAACACTCTTGGGGCTGAGAGGTTTGGTGAGGTTGGGTGAGCAAACGCAGACCCTTTAAAGTAATACTGCGTGGTACCCATCCCATGGGTCCCAAATCTCCAGGTTCAAGGGCATCTTCCTACATCGAAAACATGCATGAGACACCCAGAAGATGGTACACCGTGTGATCGGGAAAGGTTTCTAAAACGCACCTCATTTCTCATGTCCTTGTGCTCGGGTTCGCCATTCCAGCCGCTTTACTAGCAATCTCCCTCCTTGGAGAATCAGCACCTTTAACCTCCTGTTCCGTCCAGGTTGCCATTTGTCCTGAGGATGAACGGGAAGAGGGCCAAACAATGAGAGACTAGCTCTAGGTGTTGGGGCAGGCACAGGTCACTCTATTTTCCCATCAGGAAGAAGAATTAACCAGAGGCTCAGCTTGCCGCCCGGAACCAGAATAGGGCCTGAAGCAATCCTACGCTTTTGCGGCCAGCTCCCAAAAAAGCGAGTTGAAAAATGGAGCTCAGGGGCACTGCAATTCACAAACCTGCAGAGTTATAACTGATAACTCTCGTCCACAAATATATTGAGGGAAGGCAACGAAGAGGATTTGAAAGCAAGGCAGAATTGCAGGAAACTGATTTCAGGAGGTAGATTCGAATCGCCTTTAAAGCACAGGAAAAGCGGCAAAACCTCGACAATGATGCCCTTGGCCAAAAAGGGCGTATGCGTTTTTTCCTGAATATATTCAGGAAAAAACGCATACGCCCTTTTTGGCCAACCAAGCAACCTGGAAAGGCAAATCAGCGCTACAAAGAAGTCTCGCTCCCCATCGGTCAAAAGGACCATGCTGAATAAAGTGTCAAAACCAGAAATGCAGGGCAGGCCATGGAGAAACGGGAGCCTTGTTACGCTGATGGGCGGGATGTAAATTGCCAACAGCCACTCTGGAGAAGTGTACGGTGTGTCCTGAAACACCTAAAAAACGCAGCTTAGAGAGCGTAGGGCACTTCCACTCATGGGCGTATAAATTGGGAAAACTAAAAATCAGCAAGACACAGGCACCCCAAAGTTTAGGGCTGCTCTGCTGACAAGAACCTCCACTTCCTTACACCTTAAATATCCCAGGAAAGAGAAAAATGGATAAAGACGTTGTGGTCCTGATGTACAATGGAATATCACTCAGCCATGAAATCAACGTCATAAGGCTAGTGGCAGCATGATGAGTGGATTTAGGTACGACGATTCTAAGAGAAATAAGTCAAACAGAAAACGACACTTATCATAAGATATCACTTATAGAGGGAAAGTAAAAACCGCTACACTGGAACTGAATTACAAAACAGAACAGAGTCACACGTTTAGAAAACACACTATGGCTGCTTAACGGGAAAGGTGAGGTGGGGTGATGCGTAAAAGAAGGGTTTCAAATTAGCTCAGATACCGTTCCATAAACCCAATATGTAATCGACAAGACCTACTCCTTGCTCAGTGAACTTGACTCAACACCCCCTATTCAACGCCCAAGAATATATCTGACTAGTAAGAATCTTAAAACCTATGTGTTGATATCCCTCTGTAAGTGAGTCAAGTGGGTGTAAAGCGGCCTAAACACAGCAGTGAAAAGCAGCTAAACCCCATTATAAAAATCAACTACTTTTAAAAACCCGTGAAACAAAGACAGTGAAAGAGAGAAATTCTTACAAAATTCGTTCAGGGGCTGTGATGCCACCTGAATTGACCATATCTAGACCCACTGCTGATTGAGACATAAGGGTGAACACTCTTGGGGCTGAGAGGTTTGCTGAGGTTGGGTGAGCAAACGCAGACCCTTTAAAGTAATACTGCGTGGTACCCATCCCATGGGTCCCAAATCTCCAGGTTCAAGGGCATCTTCCTACATCGAAAACATGCATGAGACACCCAGAAGATGGTACACCGTGTGATCGGGAAAGGTTTCTAAAACGCACCTCATTTCTCATGTCCTTGTGCTCGGGTTCGCCATTCCAGCCGCTTTACTAGTAATCTCCCTCCTTGGAGAATCAGCACCTTTAACCTCCTGTTCCGTCCAGGTTGCCATTTGTCCTGAGGATGAACGGGAAGAGGGCCAAACAATGAGAGACTAGCTCTAGGTGTTGGGGCAGGCACAGGTCACTCTATTTTCCCATCAGGAAGAAGAATTAACCAGAGGCTCAGCTTGCCGCCCGGAACCAGAATAGGGCCTGAAGCAATCCTGCGCTTTTGCGGCCAGCTCCCAAAAAAGCGAGTTGAAAAATGGAGCTCAGGGGCACTGCAATTCACAAACCTGCAGAGTTATAACTGATAACTCTCGTCCACAAATATATTGAGGGAAGGCAACGAAGAGGATTTGAAAGCAAGGCAGAATTGCAGGAAACTGATTTCAGGAGGTAAATTCGAATCGCCTTTAAAGCACAGGAAAAGCGGCAAACACTCGACAATGATGCCCTTGGCCAAAAAGGGCGTATGCGTTTTTTCCTGAATATATTCAGGAAAAAACGCATACGCCCTTTTTGGCCAACCAAGCAACCTGGAAAGGCAAATCAGCGCTACAAAGAAGTCTCGCTCCCCATCGGTCAAAAGGACCATGCTGAATAAAGTGTCAAAACCAGAAATGCAGGGCAGGCCATGGAGAAACGGGAGCCTTGTTACGCTGATGGGCGGGATGTAAATTGCCAACAGCCACTCTGGAGAAGTGTACGGTGTGTCCTGAAACACCTAAAAAACGCAGCTTAGAGAGCGTAGGGCACTTCCACTCATGGGCGTATAAATTGGGAAAACTAAAAATCAGCAAGACACAGGCACCCCAAAGTTTAGGGCTGCTCTGCTGACAAGAACCTCCACTTCCTTACACCTTAAATATCCCAGGAAAGAGAAAAATGGATAAAGACGTTGTGGTCCTTATGTACAATGGAATATCACTCAGCCATGAAATCAACGTCATAAGGCTAGTGGCAGCATGATGAGTGGATTTAGGTACGACGATTCTAAGTGAAATAAGTCAAACAGAAAACGACACTTATCATAAGATATCACTTATAGAGGGAATGTAAAAACCGCTACACTGGAACTGAATTACAAAACAGAACAGAGTCACACGTTTAGAAAACACACTATGGCTGCTTAACGGGAAAGGTGAGGTGGGGTGATGCGTAAAAGAAGGGTTTCAAATTAGCTCAGATACCGTTCCATAAACCCAATATGTAATAGACAAGACCTACTCCTTGCTCAGTGAACTTGACTCAACACCCCCTATTCAACGCCCAAGAATATATCTGACTAGTAAGAATCTTAAAACCTATGTGTTGATATCCCTCTGTAAGTGAGTCAAGTGGGTGTAAAGCGGCCTAAACACAGCAGTGAAAAGCAGCTAAACCCCATTATAAAAATCAACTAATTTTAAAAACCCGTGAAACAAAGACAGTGAAAGAGAGAGAAATTCTTACAAAATTCGTTCAGGGGCTGTGATGCCACCTGGATTGACCATATCTAGACCCACTGCTGATTGAGACATAAGGGTGAACACTCTTGGGGCTGAGAGGTTTGCTGAGGTTGGGTGAGCAAACGCAGACCCTTTAAAGTAATACTGCGTGGTACCCATCCCATGGGTCCCAAATCTCCAGGTTCAAAGGCATCTTCCTACATCGAAAACATGCATGAGACACCCAGAAGATGGTACACCGTGTGATCGGGAAAGGTTTCTAAAACGCACCTCATTTCTCATGTCCTTGTGCTCGGGTTCGCCATTCCAGCCGCTTTACTAGCAATCTCCCTCCTTGGAGAATCAGCACCTTTAACCTCCTGTTCCGTCCAGGTTGCCATTTGTCCTGAGGATGAACGGGAAGAGGACCAAACAATGAGAGACTAGCTCTAGGTGTTGGGGCAGGCACAGGTCACTCTATTTTCCCATCAGGAAGAAGAATTAACCAGAGGCTCAGCTTGCCGCCCGGAACCAGAATAGGGCCTGAAGCAATCCTACGCTTTTGCGGCCAGCTCCCAAAAAAGCGAGTTGAAAAATGGAGCTCAGGGGCACTGCAATTCACAAACCTGCAGAGTTATAACTGATAACTCTCGTCCACAAATATATTGAGGGAAGGCAACGAAGAGGATTTGAAAGCAAGGCAGAATTGCAGGAAACTGATTTCAGGAGGTAGATTCGAATCGCCTTTAAAGCACAGGAAAAGCGGCAAAACCTCGACAATGATGCCCTTGGCCAAAAAGGGCGTATGCGTTTTTTCCTGAATATATTCAGGAAAAAACGCATACGCCCTTTTTGGCCAACCAAGCAACCTGGAAAGGCAAATCAGCGCTACAAAGAAGTCTCGCTCCCCATCGGTCAAAAGGACCATGCTGAATAAAGTGTCAAAACCAGAAATGCAGGGCAGGCCATGGAGAAACGGGAGCCTTGCTACGCTGATGGGCGGGATGTAAATTGCCAACAGCCACTCTGGAGAAGTGTACGGTGTGTCCTGAAACACCTAAAAAACGCAGCTTAGAGAGCGTAGGGCACTTCCACTCATGGGCGTATAAATTGGGAAAACTAAAAATCAGCAAGACACAGGCACCCCAAAGTTTAGGGCTGCTCTGCTGACAAGAACCTCCACTTCCTTACACCTTAAATATCCCAGGAAAGAGAAAAATGGATAAAGACGTTGTGGTCCTTATGTACAATGGAATATCACTCAGCCATGAAATCAACGTCATAAGGCTAGTGGCAGCATGATGAGTGGATTTAGGTACGACGATTCTAAGTGAAATAAGTCAAACAGAAAACGACACTTATCATAAGATATCACTTATAGAGGGAATGTAAAAACCGCTACACTGGAACTGAATTACAAAACAGAACAGAGTCACACGTTTAGAAAACACACTATGGCTGCTTAACGGGAAAGGTGAGGTGGGGTGATGCGTAAAAGAAGGGTTTCAAATTAGCTCAGATACCGTTCCATAAACCCAATATGTAATAGACAAGACCTACTCCTTGCTCAGTGAACTTGACTCAACACCCCCTATTCAACGCCCAAGAATATATCTGACTAGTAAGAATCTTAAAACCTATGTGTTGATATCCCTCTGGAAGTGAGTCAAGTGGGTGTAAAGCGGCCTAAACACAGCAGTGAAAAGCAGCTAAACCCCATTATAAAAATCAACTAATTTTAAAAACCCGTGAAACAAAGACAGTGAAAGAGAGAGAAATTCTTACAAAATTCGTTCAGGGGCTGTGATGCCACCTGGATTGACCATATCTAGACCCACTGCTGATTGAGACATAAGGGTGAACACTCTTGGGGCTGAGAGGTTTGCTGAGGTTGGGTGAGCAAACGCAGACCCTTTAAAGTAATACTGCGTGGTACCCATCCCATGGGTCCCAAATCTCCAGGTTCAAAGGCATCTTCCTACATCGAAAACATGCATGAGACACCCAGAAGATGGTACACCGTGTGATCGGGAAAGGTTTCTAAAACGCACCTCATTTCTCATGTCCTTGTGCTCGGGTTCGCCATTCCAGCCGCTTTACTAGCAATCTCCCTCCTTGGAGAATCAGCACCTTTAACCTCCTGTTCCGTCCAGGTTGCCATTTGTCCTGAGGATGAACGGGAAGAGGACCAAACAATGAGAGACTAGCTCTAGGTGTTGGGGCAGGCACAGGTCACTCTATTTTCCCATCAGGAAGAAGAATTAACCAGAGGCTCAGCTTGCCGCCCGGAACCAGAATAGGGCCTGAAGCAATCCTACGCTTTTGCGGCCAGCTCCCAAAAAAGCGAGTTGAAAAATGGAGCTCAGGGGCACTGCAATTCACAAACCTGCAGAGTTATAACTGATAACTCTCGTCCACAAATATATTGAGGGAAGGCAACGAAGAGGATTTGAAAGCAAGGCAGAATTGCAGGAAACTGATTTCAGGAGGTAGATTCGAATCGCCTTTAAAGCACAGGAAAAGCGGCAAAACTTCGACAGTGATGCCCTTGGCCAAAAAGGGCGTATGCGTTTTTTCCTGAATATATTCAGGAAAAAACGCATACGCCCTTTTTGGCCAACCAAGCAACCTGGAAAGGCAAATCAGCGCTACAAAGAAGTCTCGCTCCCCATCGGTCAAAAAGACCATGCTGAATAAAGTGTCAAAACCAGAAATGCAGGGCAGGCCATGGAGAAACGGGAGCCTTGCTACGCTGATGGGCGGGATGTAAATTGCCAACAGCCACTCTGGAGAAGTGTACGGTGTGTCCTGAAACACCTAAAAAACGCAGCTTAGAGAGCGTAGGGCACTTCCACTCATGGGCGTATAAATTGGGAAAACTAAAAATCAGCAAGACACAGGCACCCGGAAGTTTAGGGCTGCTCTGCTGACAAGAACCTCCACTTCGTTACACCTTAAATATCCCAGGAAAGAGAAAAATGGATAAAGACGTTGTGGTCCTTATGTAGAATGGAATATCACTAAGCCATAAAATCAACGTCATAAGGCTAGTGGCAGCATGATGAGTGGATTTAGGTACGACGATTCTATGTGAAATAAGTCAAACAGAAAACGACACTTATCATAAGATATCACTTATAGAGGGAATGTGAAAACCGCTACACTGGAACTGAATTACAAAACAGAACATAGTCACACGTTTAGAAACACACTATGGCTGCTTAACGGGAAAGGTGAGGTGGGGTGATGCGTAAAAGAAGGGTTTCAAATTAGCTCAGATATCGTTCCATAAACCCAATATGTAATCGACAAGACCTACTCCTTGCTCAGTAAACTTGACTCAACACCCCCTATTCAACGCCCAAGAATATATCTGACTAATAAGAATCTTAAAACCTATGTGTTGATATCCCTCTATAAGTGAGTCAAGTGGGTGTAAAGCGGCCTAAACACAGCAGTGAAAAGCAGCTAAACCCCATTATAAAAATCAACTACTTTTAAAAACCCGTGAAACAAAGACAGTGAAAGAGAGAAATTCTTACAAAATTCGTTCAGGGGCTGTGATGCCACCTGGATTGACCATATCTAGACCCACTGCTGATTGAGACATAAGGGTGAACACTCTTGGGGCTGAGAGGTTTGGTGAGGTTGGGTGAGCAAACGCAGACCCTTTAAAGTAATACTGCGTGGTACCCATCCCATGGGTCCCAAATCTCCAGGTTCAAGGGCATCTTCCTACATCGAAAACATGCATGAGACACCCAGAAGATGGTACACCGTGTGATCGGGAAAGGTTTCTAAAACGCACCTCATTTCTCATGTCCTTGTGCTCGGGTTCGCCATTCCAGCCGCTTTACTAGCAATCTCCCTCCTTGGAGAATCAGCACCTTTCACCTCCTGTTCCGTCCAGGTTGCCATTTGTCCTGAGGATGAACGGGAAGAGGGCCAAACAATGAGAGACTAGCTCTAGGTGTTGGGGCAGGCACAGGTCACTCTATTTTCCCATCAGGAAGAAGAATTAACCAGAGGCTCAGCTTGCCGCCCGGAACCAGAATAGGGCCTGAAGCAATCCTGCGCTTTTGCGGCCAGCTCCCAAAAAAGCGAGTTGAAAAATGGAGCTCAGGGGCACTGCAATTCACAAACCTGCAGAGTTATAACTGATAACTCTCGTCCACAAATATATTGAGGGAAGGCAACGAGGAGGATTTGAAAGCAAGGCAGAATTGCAGGAAACTGATTTCAGGAGGTAGATTCGAATCGCCTTTAAAGCACAGGAAAAGCGGCAAAACCTCGACAATGATGCCCTTGGCCAAAAAGGGCGTATGCGTTTTTTCCTGAATATATTCAGGAAAAAACGCATACGCCCTTTTTGGCCAACCAAGCAACCTGGAAAGGCAAATCAGCGCTACAAAGAAGTCTCGCTCCCCATCGGTCAAAAGGACCATGCTGAATAAAGTGTCAAAACCAGAAATGCAGGGCAGGCCATGGAGAAACGGGAGCCTTGCTACGCTGATGGGCGGGATGTAAATTGTCAACAGCCACTCTGGAGAAGTGTACGGTGTGTCCTGAAACACCTAAAAAACGCAGCTTAGAGAGCGTAGGGCACTTCCACTCATGGGCGTATAAATTGGGAAAACTAAAAATCAGCAAGACACAGGCACCCCAAAGTTTAGGGCTGCTCTGCTGACAAGAACCTCCACTTCGTTACACCTTAAATATCCCAGGAAAGAGAAAAATGGATAAAGACGTTGTGGTCCTGATGTACAATGGAATATCACTCAGCCATGAAATCAACGTCATAAGGCTAGTGGCAGCATGATGAGTGGATTTAGGTACGACGATTCTAAGAGAAATAAGTCAAACAGAAAACGACACTTATCATAAGATATCACTTATAGAGGGAATGTAAAAACCGCTACACTGGAACTGAATTACAAAACAGAACAGAGTCACACGTTTAGAAAACACACTATGGCTGCTTAACGGGAAAGGTGAGGTGGGGTGATGCGTAAAAGAAGGGTTTCAAATTAGCTCAGATATCGTTCCATAAACCCAATATGTAATCGACAAGACCTACTCCTTGCTCAGTGAACTTGACTCAACACCCCCTATTCAACGCCCAAGAATATAACTGACTAGTAAGAATCTTAAAACCTATGTGTTGATATCCCTCTGTAAGTGAGTCAAGTGGGTGTAAAGCGGCCTAAACACAGCAGTGAAAAGCAGCTAAACCCCATTATAAAAATCAACTACTTTTAAAAACCCGTGAAACAAAGACAGTGAAAGAGAGAGAAATTCTTACAAAATTCGTTCAGGGGCTGTGATGCCACCTGGATTGACCATATCTAGACCCACTGCTGATTGAGACATAAGGGTGAACACTCTTGGGGCTGAGAGGTTTGGTGAGGATGGGTGAGCAAACGCAGACCCTTTAAAGTAATACTGCGTGGTACCCATCCCATGGGTCCCAAATCTCCAGGTTCAAGGGCATCTTCCTACATCGAAAACATGCATGAGACACCCAGAAGATGGTACACCGTGTGATCGGGAAAGGTTTCTAAAACGCACCTCATTTCTCATGTCCTTGTGCTCGGGTTCGCCATTCCAGCCGCTTTACTAGCAATCTCCCTCCTTGGAGAATCAGCACCTTTCACCTCCTGTTCCGTCCAGGTTGCCATTTGTCCTGAGGATGAACGGGAAGAGGGCCAAACAATGAGAGACTAGCTCTAGGTGTTGGGGCAGGCACAGGTCACTCTATTTTCCCATCAGGAAGAAGAATTAACCAGAGGCTCAGCTTGCCGCCCGGAACCAGAATAGGGCCTGAAGCAATCCTGCGCTTTTGCGGCCAGCTCCCAAAAAAGCGAGTTGAAAAATGGAGCTCAGGGGCACTGCAATTCACAAACCTGCAGAGTTATAACTGATAACTCTCGTCCACAAATATATTGAGGGAAGGCAACGAAGAGGATTTGAAAGCAAGGCAGAATTGCAGGAAACTGATTTCAGGAGGTAGATTCGAATCGCCTTTAAAGCACAGGAAAAGCGGCAAAACCTCGACAATGATGCCCTTGGCCAAAAAGGGCGTATGCGTTTTTTCCTGAATATATTCAGGAAAAAACGCATACGCCCTTTTTGGCCAACCAAGCAACCTGGAAAGGCAAATCAGCGCTACAAAGAAGTCTCGCTTCCCATCGGTCAAAAGGACCATGCTGAATAAAGTGTCAAAACCAGAAATGCAGGGCAGGCCATGGAGAAACGGGAGCCTTGCTACGCTGATGGGCGGGATGTAAATTGCCAACAGCCACTCTGGAGAAGTGTACGGTGTGTCCTGAAACACCTAAAAAACGCAGCTTAGAGAGCGTAGGGCACTTCCACTCATGGGCGTATAAATTGGGAAAACTAAAAATCAGCAAGACACAGGCACCCCAAAGTTTAGGGCTGCTCTGCTGACAAGAACCTCCACTTCCTTACACCTTAAATATCCCAGGAAAGAGAAAAATGGATAAAGACGTTGTGGTCCTTATGTACGATGGAATATCACTCAGCCATGAAATCAACGTCATAAGGCTAGTGGCAGCATGATGAGTGGATTTAGGTACGACGATTCTATGTGAAATAAGTCAAACAGAAAACGACACTTATCATAAGATATCACTTATAGAGGGAATGTAAAAACCGCTACACTGGAACTGAATTACAAAACAGAACAGAGTCACACGTTTAGAAAACACACTATGGCTGCTTAACGGGAAAGGTGAGGTGGGGTGATGCCTAAAAGAAGGGTTTCAAATTAGCTCAGATATCGTTCCATAAACCCAATATGTAATCGACAAGACCTACTCCTTGCTCAGTGAACTTGACTCAACACCCCCTATTCAACGCCCAAGAATATAACTGACTAGTAAGAATCTTAAAACCTATGTGTTGATATCCCTCTGTAAGTGAGTCAAGTGGGTGTAAAGCGGCCTAAACACAGCAGTGAAAAGCAGCTAAACCCCATTATAAAAATCAACTACTTTTAAAAACCCGTGAAACAAAGACAGTGAAAGAGAGAGAAATTCTTACAAAATTCGTTCAGGGGCTGTGATGCCACCTGGATTGACCATATCTAGACCCACTGCTGATTGAGACATAAGGGTGAACACTCTTGGGGCTGAGAGGTTTGGTGAGGTTGGGTGAGCAAACGCAGACCCTTTAAAGTAATACTGCGTGGTACCCATCCCATGGGTCCCAAATCTCCAGGTTCAAGGGCATCTTCCTACATCGAAAACATGCATGAGACACCCAGAAGATGGTACACCGTGTGATCGGGAAAGGTTTCTAAAACGCACCTCATTTCTCATGTCCTTGTGCTCGGGTTCGCCATTCCAGCCGCTTTACTAGCAATCTCCCTCCTTGGAGAATCAGCACCTTTCACCTCCTGTTCCGTCCAGGTTGCCATTTGTCCTGAGGATGAACGGGAAGAGGGCCAAACAATGAGAGACTAGCTCTAGGTGTTGGGGCAGGCACAGGTCACTCTATTTTCCCATCAGGAAGAAGAATTAACCAGAGGCTCAGCTTGCCGCCCGGAACCAGAATAGGGCCTGAAGCAATCCTGCGCTTTTGCGGCCAGCTCCCAAAAAAGCGAGTTGAAAAATGGAGCTCAGGGGCACTGCAATTCACAAACCTGCAGAGTTATAACTGATAACTCTCGTCCACAAATATATTGAGGGAAGGCAACGAAGAGGATTTGAAAGCAAGGCAGAATTGCAGGAAACTGATTTCAGGAGGTAGATTCGAATCGCCTTTAAAGCACAGGAAAAGCGGCAAAACCTCGACAATGATGCCCTTGGCCAAAAAGGGCGTATGCGTTTTTTCCTGAATATATTCAGGAAAAAACGCATACGCCCTTTTTGGCCAACCAAGCAACCTGGAAAGGCAAATCAGCGCTACAAAGAAGTCTCGCTTCCCATCGGTCAAAAGGACCATGCTGAATAAAGTGTCAAAACCAGAAATGCAGGGCAGGCCATGGAGAAACGGGAGCCTTGCTACGCTGATGGGCGGGATGTAAATTGCCAACAGCCACTCTGGAGAAGTGTACGGTGTGTCCTGAAACACCTAAAAAACGCAGCTTAGAGAGCGTAGGGCACTTCCACTCATGGGCGTATAAATTGGGAAAACTAAAAATCAGCAAGACACAGGCACCCCAAAGTTTAGGGCTGCTCTGCTGACAAGAACCTCCACTTCCTTACACCTTAAATATCCCAGGAAAGAGAAAAATGGATAAAGACGTTGTGGTCCTTATGTACAATGGAATATCAATCAGCCATGAAATCAACGTCATAAGGCTAGTGGCAGCATGATGAGTGGATTTAGGTACGACGATTCTAAGTGAAATAAGTCAAACAGAAAACGACACTTATCATAAGATATCACTTATAGAGGGAATGTAAAAACCGCTACACTGGAACTGAATTACAAAACAGAACAGAGTCACACGTTTAGAAAACACACTATGGCTGCTTAACGGGAAAGGTGAGGTGGGGTGATGCGTAAAAGAAGGGTTTCAAATTAGCTCAAATACCGTTCCATAAACCCAATATGTAATAGACAAGACCTACTCCTTGCTCAGTGAACTGGACTCAACACCCCCTATTCAACGCCCAAGAATATATCTGACTAGTAAGAATCTTAAAACCTATGTGTTGATATCCCTCTGTAAGTGAGTCAAGTGGGTGTAAAGCGGCCTAAACACAGCAGTGAAAAGCAGCTAAACCCCATTATAAAAATCAACTACTTTTAAAAACCCGTGAAACAAAGACAGTGAAAGAGAGAGAAATTCTTACAAAATTCGTTCAGGGGCTGTGATGCCACCTGGATTGACCATATCAAGACCCACTGCTGATTGAGACATAAGGGTGAACACTCTTGGGGCTGAGAGGTTTGGTGAAGTTGGGTGAGCAAACGCAGACCCTTTAAAGTAATACTGCGTGGTACCCATCCCATGGGTCCCAAATCTCCAGGTTCAAGGGCATCTTCCTACATCGAAAACATGCATGAGACACCCAGAAGATGGTACACCGTGTGATCGGGAAAGGTTTCTAAAACGCACCTCATTTCTCATGTCCTTGTGCTCGGGTTCGCCATTCCAGCCGCTTTACTAGCAATCTCCCTCCTTGGAGAATCAGCACTTTTAACCTCCTGTTAAGTCCAGGTTGCCATTTGTCCTGAGGATGAACGGGAAGAGGGCCAAACAATGAGAGACTAGCTCTAGGTGTTGGGGCAGGCACAGGTCAATCTATTTTCCCATCAGGAAGAAGAATTAACCAGAGGCTCAGCTTGCCGCCCGGAACCAGAATAGGGCCTGAAGCAATCCTGCGCTTTTGCGACCAGCTCCCAAAAAAGCGAGTTGAAAAATGGAGCTCAGGGGCACTGCAATTCACAAACCTGCAGAGTTATAACTGATAACTCTCGTCCACAAATATATTGAGGGAAGGCAACGAAGAGGATTTGAAAGCAAGGCAGAATTGCAGGAAACTGATTTCAGGAGGTAGATTCGAATCGCCTTTAAAGCACAGGAAAAGCGGCAAAAACTCGACAATGATGCCCTTGGCCAAAAAGGGCGTATGCGTTTTTTCCTGAATATATTCAGGAAAAAACGCATACGCCCTTTTTGGCCAACCAAGCAACCTGGAAAGGCAAATCAGCGCTACAAAGAAGTCTCGCTCCCCATCGGTCAAAAGGACCATGCTGAATAAAGTGTCAAAACCAGAAATGCAGGGCAGGCCATGGAGAAACGGGAGCCTTGCTACGCTGATGGGCGGGATGTAAATTGCCAACAGCCACTCTGGAGAAGTGTACGGTGTGTCCTGAAACACCTAAAAAACGCAGCTTAGAGAGCGTAGGGCACTTCCACTCATGGGCGTATAAATTGGGAAAACTAAAATTCAGCAAGACACAGGCACCCCAAAGTTTAGGACTGCTCTGCTGACAAGAACCTCCACTTCCTTACACCTTAAATATCCCAGGAAAGAGAAAAATGGATAAAGACGTTGTGGTCCTGATGTACAATGGAATATCACTCAGCCATGAAATCAACGTCATAAGGCTAGTGGCAGCATGATGAGTGGATTTAGGTTCGACGATTCTAAGTGAAATAAGTCAAACAGAAAACGACACTTATCATAAGATATCACTTATAGAGGGAAAGTAAAAACCGCTACACTGGAACTGAATTACAAAACAGAACAGAGTCACACGTTTAGAAAACACACTATGGCTGCTTAACGGGAAAGGTGAGGTGGGGTGATGCGTAAAAGAAGGGTTTCAAATTAGCTCAGATACCGTTCCATAAACCCAATATGTAATAGACAAGACCTACTCCTTGCTCAGTGAACTTGACTCAACACCCCCTATTCAACGCCCAAGAATATATCTGACTAGTAAGAATCTTAAAACCTATGTGTTGATATCCCTCTGTAAGTGAGTCAAGTGGGTGTAAAGCGGCCTAAACACAGCAGTGAAAAGCAGCTAAACCCCATTATAAAAATCAACTACTTTTAAAAACCCGTGAAACAAAGACAGTGAAAGAGAGAGAAATTCTTACAAAATTCGTTCAGGGGCTGTGATGCCACCTGGATTGACCATATCTAGACCCACTGCTGATTGAGACATAAGGGTGAACACTCTTGGGGCTGAGAGGTTTGGTGAGGTTGGGTGAGCAAACGCAGACCCTTTAAAGTAATACTGCGTGGTACCCATCCCATGGGTCCCAAATCTCCAGGTTCAAGGGCATCTTCCTACATCGAAAACATGCATGAGACACCCAGAAGATGGTACACCGTGTGATCGGGAAAGGTTTCTAAAACGCACCTCATTTCTCATGTCCTTGTGCTCGGGTTCGCCATTCCAGCCGCTTTACTAGCAATCTCCCTCCTTGGAGAATCAGCACCTTTAACCTCCTGTTCCGTCCAGGTTGCCATTTGTCCTGAGGATGAACGGAAAGAGGGCCAAACAATGAGAGACTAGCTCTAGGTGTTGGGGCAGGCACAGGTCACGCTATTTTCCCAACAGGAAGAAGAATTAACCAGAGGCTCAGCTTGCCGCCCGGAACCAGAATAGGGCCTGAAGCAATCCTGCGCTTTTGCGACCAGCTCCCACAAAAGCGAGTTGAAAAATGGAGCTCAGGGGCACTGCAATTCACAAGCCTGCAGAGTTATAACTGATAACTCTCGTCCACAAATATATTGAGGGAAGGCAACGAAGAGGATTTGAAAGCAAGGCAGAATTGCAGGAAACTGATTTCAGGAGGTAGATTCGAATCGCCTTTAAAGCACAGGAAAAGCGGCAAAACTTCGACAGTGATGCCCTTGGCCAAAAAGGGCGTATGCGTTTTTTCCTGAATATATTCAGGAAAAAACGCATACGCCCTTTTTGGCCAACCAAGCAACCTGGAAAGGCAAATCAGCGCTACAAAGAAGTCTCGCTCCCCATCGGTCAAAAGGACCATGCTGAATAAAGTGTCAAAACCAGAAATGCAGGGCAGGCCATGGAGAAACGGGAGCCTTGCTACGCTGATGGGCGGGATGTAAATTGCCAACAGCCACTCTGGAGAAGTGTACGGTGTGTCCTGAAACACCTAAAAAACGCAGCTTAGAGAGCGTAGGGCACTTCCACTCATGGGCGTATAAATTGGGAAAACTAAAAATCAGCAAGACACAGGCACCCGGAAGTTTAGGGCTGCTCTGCTGACAAGAACCTCCACTTCGTTACACCTTAAATATCCCAGGAAAGAGAAAAATGGATAAAGACGTTGTGGTCCTTATGTACAATGGAATATCACTCAGCCATAAAATCAACGTCATAAGGCTAGTGGCAGCATGATGAGTGGATTTAGGTACGACGATTCTATGTGAAATAAGTCAAACAGAAAACGACACTTATCATAAGATATCACTTATAGAGGGAATGTGAAAACCGCTACACTGGAACTGAATTACAAAACAGAACATAGTCACACGTTTAGAAACACACTATGGCTGCTTAACGGGAAAGGTGAGGTGGGGTGATGCGTAAAAGAAGGGTTTCAAATTAGCTCAGATATCGTTCCATAAACCCAATATGTAATCGACAAGACCTACTCCTTGCTCAGTAAACTTGACTCAACACCCCCTATTCAACGCCCAAGAATATATCTGACTAATAAGAATCTTAAAACCTATGTGTTGATATCCCTCTATAAGTGAGTCAAGTGGGTGTAAAGCGGCCTAAACACAGCAGTGAAAA
The DNA here is from genome assembly GCF_028021215.1 of Eschrichtius robustus. Classification (NCBI taxonomy): domain Eukaryota; kingdom Metazoa; phylum Chordata; class Mammalia; order Artiodactyla; family Eschrichtiidae; genus Eschrichtius; species Eschrichtius robustus. The sequence goes on along the minus strand of NC_090824.1, from coordinate 102,891,517 downwards.
GCAGCTAAACCCCATTATAAAAATCAACTACTTTTAAAAACCCGTGAAACAAAGACAGTGAAAGAGAGAAATTCTTACAAAATTCGTTCAGGGGCTGTGATGCCACCTGGATTGACCATATCTAGACCCACTGCTGATTGAGACATAAGGGTGAACACTCTTGGGGCTGAGAGGTTTGGTGAGGTTGGGTGAGCAAACGCAGACCCTTTAAAGTAATACTGCGTGGTACCCATCCCATGGGTCCCAAATCTCCAGGTTCAAGGGCATCTTCCTACATCGAAAACATGCATGAGACACCCAGAAGATGGTACACCGTGTGATCGGGAAAGGTTTCTAAAACGCACCTCATTTCTCATGTCCTTGTGCTCGGGTTCGCCATTCCAGCCGCTTTACTAGCAATCTCCCTCCTTGGAGAATCAGCACCTTTCACCTCCTGTTCCGTCCAGGTTGCCATTTGTCCTGAGGATGAACGGGAAGAGGGCCAAACAATGAGAGACTAGCTCTAGGTGTTGGGGCAGGCACAGGTCACTCTATTTTCCCATCAGGAAGAAGAATTAACCAGAGGCTCAGCTTGCCGCCCGGAACCAGAATAGGGCCTGAAGCAATCCTGCGCTTTTGCGGCCAGCTCCCAAAAAAGCGAGTTGAAAAATGGAGCTCAGGGGCACTGCAATTCACAAACCTGCAGAGTTATAACTGATAACTCTCGTCCACAAATATATTGAGGGAAGGCAACGAGGAGGATTTGAAAGCAAGGCAGAATTGCAGGAAACTGATTTCAGGAGGTAGATTCGAATCGCCTTTAAAGCACAGGAAAAGCGGCAAAACCTCGACAATGATGCCCTTGGCCAAAAAGGGCGTATGCGTTTTTTCCTGAATATATTCAGGAAAAAACGCATACGCCCTTTTTGGCCAACCAAGCAACCTGGAAAGGCAAATCAGCGCTACAAAGAAGTCTCGCTCCCCTTCGGTCAAAAGGACCATGCTGAATAAAGTGTCAAAACCAGAAATGCAGGGCAGGCCATGGAGAAACGGGAGCCTTGCTACGCTGATGGGCGGGATGTAAATTGTCAACAGCCACTCTGGAGAAGTGTACGGTGTGTCCTGAAACACCTAAAAAACGCAGCTTAGAGAGCGTAGGGCACTTCCACTCATGGGCGTATAAATTGGGAAAACTAAAAATCAGCAAGACACAGGCACCCCAAAGTTTAGGGCTGCTCTGCTGACAAGAACCTCCACTTCCTTACACCTTAAATATCCCAGGAAAGAGAAAAATGGATAAAGACGTTGTGGTCCTGATGTACAATGGAATATCACTCAGCCATGAAATCAACGTCATAAGGCTAGTGGCAGCATGATGAGTGGATTTAGGTACGACGATTCTAAGAGAAATAAGTCAAACAGAAAACGACACTTATCATAAGATATCACTTATAGAGGGAAAGTAAAAACCGCTACACTGGAACTGAATTACAAAACAGAACAGAGTCACACGTTTAGAAAACACACTATGGCTGCTTAACGGGAAAGGTGAGGTGGGGTGATGCTTAAAAGAAGGGTTTCAAATTAGCTCAGATACCGTTCCATAAACCCAATATGTAATAGACAAGACCTACTCCTTGCTCAGTGAACTGGACTCAACACCCCCTATTCAACGCCCAAGAATATATCTGACTAGTAAGAATCTTAAAACCTATTTGTTGATATCCCTCTGTAAGTGAGTCAAGTGGGTGTAAAGCGGCCTAAACACAGCAGTGAAAAGCAGCTAAACCCCATTATAAAAATCAACTACTTTTAAAAACCCGTGAAACAAAGACAGTGAAAGAGAGAGAAATTCTTACAAAATTCGTTCAGGGGCTGTGATGCCACCTGGATTGACCATATCTAGACCCACTGCTGATTGAGACATAAGGGTGAACACTCTTGGGGCTGAGAGGTTTGGTGAGGTTGGGTGAGCAAACGCAGACCCTTTAAAGTAATACTGCGTGGTACCCATCCCATGGGTCCCAAATCTCCAGGTTCAAGGGCATCTTCCTACATCGAAAACATGCATGAGACACCCAGAAGATGGTACACCGTGTGATCGGGAAAGGTTTCTAAAACGCACCTCATTTCTCATGTCCTTGTGCTCGGGTTCGCCATTCCAGCCGCTTTACTAGCAATCTCCCTCCTTGGAGAATCAGCACCTTTAACCTCCTGTTCCGTCCAGGTTGCCATTTGTCCTGAGGATGAACGGGAAGAGGGCCAAACAATGAGAGACTAGCTCTAGGTGTTGGGGCAGGCACAGGTCACTCTATTTTCCCATCAGGAAGAAGAATTAACCAGAGGCTCAGCTTGCCGCCCGGAACCAGAATACGGCCTGAAGCAATCCTGCGCTTTTGCGGCCAGCTCCCAAAAAAGCGAGTTGAAAAATGGAGCTCAGGGGCACTGCAATTCACAAACCTGCAGAGTTATAACTGATAACTCTCGTCCACAAATATATTGAGGGAAGGCAACGAGGAGGATTTGAAAGCAAGGCAGAATTGCAGGAAACTGATTTCAGGAGGTAGATTCGAATCGCCTTTAAAGCACAGGAAAAGCGGCAAAACCTCGACAATGATGCCCTTGGCCAAAAAGGGCGTATGCGTTTTTTCCTGAATATATTCAGGAAAAAACGCATACGCCCTTTTTGGCCAACCAAGCAACCTGGAAAGGCAAATCAGCGCTACAAAGAAGTCTCGCTCCCCATCGGTCAAAAGGACCATGCTGAATAAAGTGTCAAAACCAGAAATGCAGGGCAGGCCATGGAGAAACGGGAGCCTTGCTACGCTGATGGGCGGGATGTAAATTGCCAACAGCCACTCTGGAGAAGTGTACGGTGTGTCCTGAAACACCTAAAAAACGCAGCTTAGAGAGCGTAGGGCACTTCCACTCATGGGCGTATAAATTGGGAAAACTAAAAATCAGCAAGACACAGGCACCCCAAAGTTTAGGGCTGCTCTGCTGACAAGAACCTCCACTGAGTTACACCTTAAATATCCCAGGAAAGAGAAAAATGGATAAAGACTTTGTGGTCCTGATGTACAATGGAATATCACTCAGCCATGAAATCAACGTCATAAGGCTAGTGGCAGCATGATGAGTGGATTTAGGTACGACGATTCTAAGAGAAATAAGTCAAACAGAAAACGACACTTATCATAAGATATCACTTATAGAGGGAAAGTAAAAACCGCTACACTGGAACTGAATTACAAAACAGAACAGAGTCACACGTTTAGAAAACACACTATGGCTGCTTAACGGGAAAGGTGAGGTGGGGTGATGCGTAAAAGAAGGGTTTCAAATTAGCTCAGATACCGTTCCATAAACCCAATATGTAATAGACAAGACCTACTCCTTGCTCAGTGAACTGGACTCAACACCCCCTATTCAACGCCCAAGAATATATCTGACTAGTAAGAATCTTAAAACCTATGTGTTGATATCCCTCTGTAAGTGAGTCAAGTGGGTGTAAAGCGGCCTAAACACAGCAGTGAAAAGCAGCTAAACCCCATTATAAAAATCAACTACTTTTAAAAACCCGTGAAACAAAGACAGTGAAAGAGAGAGAAATTCTTACAAAATTCGTTCAGGGGCTGTGATGCCACCTGGATTGACCATATCTAGACCCACTGCTGATTGAGACATAAGGGTGAACACTCTTGGGGCTGAGAGGTTTGGTGAGGTTGGGTGAGCAAACGCAGACCCTTTAAAGTAATACTGCGTGGTACCCATCCCATGGGTCCCAAATCTCCAGGTTCAAGGGCATCTTCCTACATCGAAAACATGCATGAGACACCCAGAAGATGGTACACCGTGTGATCGGGAAAGGTTTCTAAAACGCACCTCATTTCTCATGTCCTTGTGCTCGGGTTCGCCATTCCAGCCGCTTTACTAGCAATCTCCCTCCTTGGAGAATCAGCACCTTTCACCTCCTGTTCCGTCCAGGTTGCCATTTGTCCTGAGGATGAACGGGAAGAGGGCCAAACAATGAGAGACTAGCTCTAGGTGTTGGGGCAGGCACAGGTCACTCTATTTTCCCATCAGGAAGAAGAATTAACCAGAGGCTCAGCTTGCCGCCCGGAACCAGAATAGGGCCTGAAGCAATCCTGCGCTTTTGCGACCAGCTCCCAAAAAAGCGAGTTGAAAAATGGAGCTCAGGGGCACTGCAATTCACAAACCTGCAGAGTTATAACTGATAACTCTCGTCCACAAATATATTGAGGGAAGGCAACGAAGAGGATTTGAAAGCAAGGCAGAATTGCAGGAAACTGATTTCAGGAGGTAGATTCGAATCGCCTTTAAAGCACAGGAAAAGCGGCAAAAACTCGACAATGATGCCCTTGGCCAAAAAGGGCGTATGCGTTTTTTCCTGAATATATTCAGGAAAAAACGCATACGCCCTTTTTGGCCAACCAAGCAACCTGGAAAGGCAAATCAGCGCTACAAAGAAGTCTCGCTCCCCATCGGTCAAAAGGACCATGCTGAATAAAGTGTCAAAACCAGAAATGCAGGGCAGGCCATGGAGAAACGGGAGCCTTGCTACGCTGATGGGCGGGATGTAAATTGCCAACAGCCACTCTGGAGAAGTGTACGGTGTGTCCTGAAACACCTAAAAAACGCAGCTTAGAGAGCGTAGGGCACTTCCACTCATGGGCGTATAAATTGGGAAAACTAAAAATCAGCAAGACACAGGCACCCCAAAGTTTAGGGCTGCTCTGCTGACAAGAACCTCCACTTCCTTACACCTTAAATATCCCAGGAAAGAGAAAAATGGATAAAGACGTTGTGGTCCTGATGTACAATGGAATATCACTCAGCCATGAAATCAACGTCATAAGGCTAGTGGCAGCATGATGAGTGGATTTAGGTTCGACGATTCTAAGTGAAATAAGTCAAACAGAAAACGACACTTATCATAAGATATCACTTATAGAGGGAAAGTAAAAACCGCTACACTGGAACTGAATTACAAAACAGAACAGAGTCACACGTTTAGAAAACACACTATGGCTGCTTAACGGGAAAGGTGAGGTGGGGTGATGCGTAAAAGAAGGGTTTCAAATTAGCTCAGATACCGTTCCATAAACCCAATATGTAATAGACAAGACCTACTCCTTGCTCAGTGAACTTGACTCAACACCCCCTATTCAACGCCCAAGAATATATCTGACTAGTAAGAATCTTAAAACCTATGTGTTGATATCCCTCTGTAAGTGAGTCAAGTGGGTGTAAAGCGGCCTAAACACAGCAGTGAAAAGCAGCTAAACCCCATTATAAAAATCAACTACTTTTAAAAACCCGTGAAACAAAGACAGTGAAAGAGAGAGAAATTCTTACAAAATTCGTTCAGGGGCTGTGAAGCCACCTGGATTGACCATATCTAGACCCACTGCTGATTGAGACATAAGGGTGAACACTCTTGGGGCTGAGAGGTTTGGTGAGGTTGGGTGAGCAAACGCAGACCCTTTAAAGTAATACTGCGTGGTACCCATCCCATGGGTCCCAAATCTCCAGGTTCAAGGGCATCTTCCTACATCGAAAACATGCATGAGACACCCAGAAGATGGTACACCGTGTGATCGGGAAAGGTTTCTAAAACGCACCTCATTTCTCATGTCCTTGTGCTCGGGTTCGCCATTCCAGCCGCTTTACTAGCAATCTCCCTCCTTGGAGAATCAGCACCTTTCACCTCCTGTTCCGTCCAGGTTGCCATTTGTCCTGAGGATGAACGGGAAGAGGGCCAAACAATGAGAGACTAGCTCTAGGTGTTGGGGCAGGCACAGGTCACTCTATTTTCCCATCAGGAAGAAGAATTAACCAGAGGCTCAGCTTGCCGCCCGGAACCAGAATAGGGCCTGAAGCAATCCTACGCTTTTGCGGCCAGCTCCCAAAAAAGCGAGTTGAAAAATGGAGCTCAGGGGCACTGCAATTCACAAACCTGCAGAGTTATAACTGATAACTCTCGTCCACAAATATATTGAGGGAAGGCAACGAAGAGGATTTGAAAGCAAGGCAGAATTGCAGGAAACTGATTTCAGGAGGTAGATTCGAATCGCCTTTAAAGCACAGGAAAAGCGGCAAAACCTCGACAATGATGCCCTTGGCCAAAAAGGGCGTATGCGTTTTTTCCTGAATATATTCAGGAAAAAACGCATACGCCCTTTTTGGCCAACCAAGCAACCTGGAAAGGCAAATCAGCGCTACAAAGAAGTCTCGCTCCCCATCGGTCAAAAGGACCATGCTGAATAAAGTGTCAAAACCAGAAATGCAGGGCAGGCCATGGAGAAACGGGAGCCTTGCTACGCTGATGGGCGGGATGTAAATTGCCAACAGCCACTCTGGAGAAGTGTACGGTGTGTCCTGAAACACCTAAAAAACGCAGCTTAGAGAGCGTAGGGCACTTCCACTCATGGGCGTATAAATTGGGAAAACTAAAAATCAGCAAGACACAGGCACCCCGAAGTTTAGGGCTGCTCTGCTGACAAGAACCTCCACTTCGTTACACCTTAAATATCCCAGGAAAGAGAAAAATGGATAAAGACGTTGTGGTCCTTATGTACAATGGAATATCACTCAGCCATGAAATCAACGTCATAAGGCTAGTGGCAGCATAATGAGTGGATTTAGGTACGACGATTCTATGTGAAATAAGTCAAACAGAAAACGAGACTTATCATAAGATATCACTTATAGAGGGAATGTAAAAACCGCTACACTGGAACTGAATTACCAAACAGAACAGAGTCACACGTTTAGAAAACACACTATGGCTGCTTAACGGGAAAGGTGAGGTGGGGTGATGCCTAAAAGAAGGGTTTCAAATTAGCTCAGATATCGTTCCATAAACCCAATATGTAATCGACAAGACCTACTCCTTGCTCAGTGAACTTGACTCAACACCCCCTATTCAACGCCCAAGAATATATCTGACTAGTAAGAATCTTAAAACCTATGTGTTGATATCCCTCTGTAAGTGAGTCAAGTGGGTGTAAAGCGGCCTAAACACAGCAGTGAAAAGCAGCTAAACCCCATTATAAAAATCAACTACTTTTAAAAACCCGTGAAACAAAGACAGTGAAAGAGAGAAATTCTTACAAAATTCGTTCAGGGGCTGTGATGCCACCTGGATTGACCATATCTAGACCCACTGCTGATTGAGACATAAGTGTGAACACTCTTGGGGCTGAGAGGTTTGGTGAGGTTGGGTGAGCAAACGCAGACCCTTTAAAGTAATACTGCGTGGTACCCATCCCATGGGTCCCAAATCTCCAGGTTCAAGGGCATCTTCCTACATCGAAAACATGCATGAGACACCCAGAAGATGGTACACCGTGTGATCGGGAAAGGTTTCTAAAACGCACCTCATTTCTCATGTCCTTGTGCTCGGGTTCGCCATTCCAGCCGCTTTACTAGCAATCTCCCTCCTTGGAGAATCAGCACCTTTCACCTCCTGTTCCGTCCAGGTTGCCATTTGTCCTGAGGATGAACGGGAAGAGGGCCAAACAATGAGAGACTAGCTCTAGGTGTTGGGGCAGGCACAGGTCACTCTATTTTCCCATCAGGAAGAAGAATTAACCAGAGGCTCAGCTTGCCGCCCGGAACCAGAATAGGGCCTGAAGCAATCCTGCGCTTTTGCGGCCAGCTCCCAAAAAAGCGAGTTGAAAAATGGAGCTCAGGGGCACTGCAATTCACAAACCTGCAGAGTTATAACTGATAACTCTCGTCCACAAATATATTGAGGGAAGGCAACGAAGAGGATTTGAAAGCAAGGCAGAATTGCAGGAAACTGATTTCAGGAGGTAGATTCGAATCGCCTTTAAAGCACAGGAAAAGGGGCAAAACCTCGACAATGATGCCCTTGGCCAAAAAGGGCGTATGCGTTTTTTCCTGAATATATTCAGGAAAAAACGCATACGCCCTTTTTGGCCAACCAAGCAACCTGGAAAGGCAAATCAGCGCTACAAAGAAGTCTCGCTTCCCATCGGTCAAAAGGACCATGCTGAATAAAGTGTCAAAACCAGAAATGCAGGGCAGGCCATGGAGAAACGGGAGCCTTGCTACGCTGATGGGCGGGATGTAAATTGCCAACAGCCACTCTGGAGAAGTGTACGGTGTGTCCTGAAACACCTAAAAAACGCAGCTTAGAGAGCGTAGGGCACTTCCACTCATGGGCGTATAAATTGGGAAAACTAAAAATCAGCAAGACACAGGCACCCCGAAGTTTAGGGCTGCTCTGCTGACAAGAACCTCCACTTCGTTACACCTTAAATATCCCAGGAAAGAGAAAAATGGATAAAGACGTTGTGGTCCTTATGTACAATGGAATATCACTCAGCCATGAAATCAACGTCATAAGGCTAGTGGCAGCATGATGAGTGGATTTAGGTACGACGATTCTATGTGAAATAAGTCAAACAGAAAACGACACTTATCATAAGATATCACTTATAGAGGGAATGTAAAAACCGCTACACTGGAACTGAATTACAAAACAGAACAGAGTCACACGTTTAGAAAACACACTATGGCTGCTTAACGGGAAAGGTGAGGTGGGGTGATGCCTAAAAGAAGGGTTTCAAATTAGCTCAGATATCGTTCCATAAACCCAATATGTAATCAACAAGACCTACTCCTTGCTCACTGAACTTGACTCAACACCCCCTATTCAACGCCCAAGAATATATCTGACTAGTAAGAATCTTAAAACCTATGTGTTGATATCCCTCTGTAAGTGAGTCAAGTGGGTGTAAAGCGGCCTAAACACAGCAGTGAAAAGCAGCTAAACCCCATTATAAAAATCAACTACTTTTAAAAACCCGTGAAACAAACACAGTGAAAGAGAGAAATTCTTACAAAATTCGTTCAGGGGCTGTGATGCCACCTGGATTGACCATATCTAGACCCACTGCTGATTGAGACATAAGTGTGAACACTCTTGGGGCTGAGAGGTTTGGTGAGGTTGGGTGAGCAAACGCAGACCCTTTAAAGTAATACTGCGTGGTACCCATCCCATGGGTCCCAAATCTCCAGGTTCAAGGGCATCTTCCTACATCGAAAACATGCATGAGACACCCAGAAGATGGTACACCGTGTGATCGGGAAAGGTTTCTAAAACGCACCTCATTTCTCATGTCCTTGTGCTCGGGTTCGCCATTCCAGCCGCTTTACTAGCAATCTCCCTCCTTGGAGAATCAGCACCTTTCACCTCCTGTTCCGTCCAGGTTGCCATTTGTCCTGAGGATGAACGGGAAGAGGGCCAAACAATGAGAGACTAGCTCTAGGTGTTGGGGCAGGCACAGGTCACTCTATTTTCCCATCAGGAAGAAGAATTAACCAGAGGCTCAGCTTGCCACCCGGAACCAGAATAGGGCCTGAAGCAATCCTGCGCTTTTGCGGCCAGCTCCCAAAAAAGCGAGTTGAAAAATGGAGCTCAGCGGCACTGCAATTCACAAACCTGCAGAGTTATAACTGATAACTCTCGTCCACAAATATATTGAGGGAAGGCAACGAAGAGGATTTGAAAGCAAGGCAGAATTGCAGGAAACTGATTTCAGGAGGTAGATTCGAATCGCCTTTAAAGCACAGGAAAAGCGGCAAAACCTCGACAATGATGCCCTTGGCCAAAAAGGGCGTATGCGTTTTTTCCTGAATATATTCAGGAAAAAACGCATACGCCCTTTTTGGCCAACCAAGCAACCTGGAAAGGCAAATCAGCGCTACAAAGAAGTCTCGCTTCCCATCGGTCAAAAGGACCATGCTGAATAAAGTGTCAAAACCAGAAATGCAGGGCAGGCCATGGAGAAACGGGAGCCTTGCTACGCTGATGGGCGGGATGTAAATTGCCAACAGCCACTCTGGAGAAGTGTACGGTGTGTCCTGAAACACCTAAAAAACGCAGCTTAGAGAGCGTAGGGCTCTTCCACTCATGGGCGTATAAATTGGGAAAACTAAAAATCAGCAAGACACAGGCACCCCAAAGTTTAGGGCTGCTCTGCTGACAAGAACCTCCACTTCCTTACACCTTAAATATCCCAGGAAAGAGAAAAATGGATAAAGACGTTGTGGTCCTTATGTACAATGGAATATCAATCAGCCATGAAATCAACGTCATAAGGCTAGTGGCAGCATGATGAGTGGATTTAGGTACGACGATTCTAAGTGAAATAAGTCAAACAGAAAACGACACTTATCATAAGATATCACTTATAGAGGGAATGTAAAAACCGCTACACTGGAACTGAATTACAAAACAGAACAGAGTCACACGTTTAGAAAACACACTATGGCTGCTTAACGGGAAAGGTGAGGTGGGGTGATGCGTAAAAGAAGGGTTTCAAATTAGCTCAGATACCTTTCCATAAACCCAATATGTAATAGACAAGACCTACTCCTTGCTCAGTGAACTGGACTCAACACCCCCTATTCAACGCCCAAGAATATATCTGACTAGTAAGAATCTTAAAACCTATGTGTTGATATCCCTCTGTAAGTGAGTCAAGTGGGTGTAAAGCGGCCTAAACACAGCAGTGAAAAGCAGCTAAACCCCATTATAAAAATCAACTACTTTTAAAAACCCGTGAAACAAACACAGTGAAAGAGAGAAATTCTTACAAAATTCGTTCAGGGGCTGTGATGCCACCTGGATTGACCATATCAAGACCCACTGCTGATTGAGACATAAGGGTGAACACTCTTGGGGCTGAGAGGTTTGGTGAGGTTGGGTGAGCAAACGCAGACCCTTTAAAGTAATACTGCGTGGTACCCATCCCATGGGTCCCAAATCTCCAGGTTCAAGGGCATCTTCCTACATCGAAAACATGCATGAGACACCCAGAAGATGGTACACCGTGTGATCGGGAAAGGTTTCTAAAACGCACCTCATTTCTCATGTCCTTGTGCTCGGGTTCGCCATTCCAGCCGCTTTACTAGCAATCTCCCTCCTTGGAGAATCAGCACCTTTCACCTCCTGTTCCGTCCAGGTTGCCATTTGTCCTGAGGATGAACGGGAAGAGGGCCAAACAATGAGAGACTAGCTCTAGGTGTTGGGGCAGGCACAGGTCACTCTATTTTCCCATCAGGAAGAAGAATTAACCAGAGGCTCAGCTTGCCGCCCGGAACCAGAATAGGGCCTGAAGCAATCCTGCGCTTTTGCGACCAGCTCCCACAAAAGCGAGTTGAAAAATGGAGCTCAGGGGCACTGCAATTCACAAGCCTGCAGAGTTATAACTGATAACTCTCGTCCACAAATATATTGAGGGAAGGCAACGAAGAGGATTTGAAAGCAAGGCAGAATTGCAGGAAACTGATTTCAGGAGGTAGATTCGAATCGCCTTTAAAGCACAGGAAAAGCGGCAAAACCTCGACAGTGATGCCCTTGGCCAAAAAGGGCGTATGCGTTTTTTCCTGAATATATTCAGGAAAAAACGCATACGCCCTTTTTGGCCAACCAAGCAACCTGGAAAGGCAAATCAGCGCTACAAAGAAGTCTCGCTCCCCATCGGTCAAAAGGACCATGCTGAATAAAGTGTCAAAACCAGAAATGCAGGGCAGGCCATGGAGAAACGGGAGCCTTGCTACGCTGATGGGCGGGATGTAAATTGCCAACAGCCACTCTGAAGTGTACGGTGTGTCCTGAAACACCTAAAAAACGCAGCTTAGAGAGCGTAGGGCACTTCCACTCATGGGCGTATAAATTGGGAAAACTAAAAATCAGCAAGACACAGGCACCCCGAAGTTTAGGGCTGCTCTGCTGACAAGAACCTCCACTTCGTTACACCTTAAATATCCCAGGAAAGAGAAAAATGGATAAAGACGTTGTGGTCCTTATGTACAATGGAATATCACTCAGCCATGAAATCAACGTCATAAGGCTAGTGGCAGCATGATGAGTGGATTTAGGTACGACGATTCTATGTGAAATAAGTCAAACAGAAAACGACACTTATCATAAGATATCACTTATAGAGGGAATGTAAAAACTGCTACACTGGAACTGAATTACAAAACAGAACAGAGTCACACGTTTAGAAAACACACTATGGCTGCTTAACGGGAAAGGTGAGGTCGGGTGATGCCTAAAATAAGGGTTTCAAATTAGCTCAGATATCGTTCCATAAACCCAATATGTAATCGACAAGACCTACTCCTTGCTCAGTGAACTTGACTCAACACCCCCTATTCAACGCCCAAGAATATATCTGACTAGTAAGAATCTTAAAACCTATGTGTTGATATCCCTCTGTAAGTGAGTCAAGTGGGTGTAAAGCGGCCTAAACACAGCAGTGAAAAGCAGCTAAACCCCATTATAAAAATCAACTACTTTTAAAAACCCGTGAAACAAAGACAGTGAACGAGAGAAATTCTTACAAAATTCGTTCAGGGGCTGTGAAGCCACCTGGATTGACCATATCTAGACCCACTGCTGATTGAGACATAAGGGTGAACACTCTTGGGGCTGAGAGGTTTGGTGAGGTTGGGTGAGCAAACGCAGACCCTTTAAAGTAATACTGCGTGGTACCCATCCCATGGGTCCCAAATCTCCAGGTTCAAGGGCATCTTCCTACATCGAAAACATGCATGAGACACCCAGAAGATGGTACACCGTGTGATCGGGAAAGGTTTCTAAAACGCACCTCATTTCTCATGTCCTTGTGCTCGGGTTCGCCATTCCAGCCGCTTTACTAGCAATCTCCCTCCTTGGAGAATCAGCACCTTTCACCTCCTGTTCCGTCCAGGTTGCCATTTGTCCTGAGGATGAACGGGAAGAGGGCCAAACAATGAGAGACTAGCTCTAGGTGTTGGGGCAGGCACAGGTCACTCTATTTTCCCATCAGGAAGAAGAATTAACCAGAGGCTCAGCTTGCCGCCCGGAACCAGAATAGGGCCTGAAGCAATCCTACGCTTTTGCGGCCAGCTCCCAAAAAAGCGAGTTGAAAAATGGAGCTCAGGGGCACTGCAATTCACAAACCTGCAGAGTTATAACTGATAACTCTCGTCCACAAATATATTGAGGGAAGGCAACGAAGAGGATTTGAAAGCAAGGCAGAATTGCAGGAAACTGATTTCAGGAGGTAGATTCGAATCGCCTTTAAAGCACAGGAAAAGCGGCAAAACCTCGACAATGATGCCCTTGGCCAAAAAGGGCGTATGCGTTTTTTCCTGAATATATTCAGGAAAAAACGCATACGCCCTTTTTGGCCAACCAAGCAACCTGGAAAGGCAAATCAGCGCTACAAAGAAGTCTCGCTCCCCATCGGTCAAAAGGACCATCCTGAATAAAGTGTCAAAACCAGAAATGCAGGGCAGGCCATGGAGAAACGGGAGCCTTGCTACGCTGATGGGCGGGATGTAAATTGCCAACAGCCACTCTGGATAAGTGTACGGTGTGTCCTGAAACACCTAAAAAACGCAGCTTAGAGAGCGTAGGGCACTTCCACTCATGGGCGTATAAATTGGGAAAACTAAAAATCAGCAAGACACAGGCACCCCGAAGTTTAGGGCTGCTCTGCTGACAAGAACCTCCACTTCGTTACACCTTAAATATCCCAGGAAAGAGAAAAATGGATAAAGACGTTGTGGTCCTTATGTACAATGGAATATCACTCAGCCATGAAATCAACGTCATAAGGCTAGTGGCAGCATAATGAGTGGATTTAGGTACGACGATTCTATGTGAAATAAGTCAAACAGAAAACGAGACTTATCATAAGATATCACTTATAGAGGGAATGTAAAAACCGCTACACTGGAACTGAATTACCAAACAGAACAGAGTCACACGTTTAGAAAACACACTATGGCTGCTTAACGGGAAAGGTGAGGTGGGGTGATGCCTAAAAGAAGGGTTTCAAATTAGCTCAGATATCGTTCCATAAACCCAATATGTAATCGACAAGACCTACTCCTTGCTCAGTGAACTTGACTCAACACCCCCTATTCAACGCCCAAGAATATATCTGACTAGTAAGAATCTTAAAACCTATGTGTTGATATCCCTCTGTAAGTGAGTCAAGTGGGTGTAAAGCGGCCTAAACACAGCAGTGAAAAGCAGCTAAACCCCATTATAAAAATCAACTACTTTTAAAAACCCGTGAAACAAAGACAGTGAAAGAGAGAAATTCTTACAAAATTCGTTCAGGGGCTGTGATGCCACCTGGATTGACCATATCTAGACCCACTGCTGATTGAGACATAAGTGTGAACACTCTTGGGGCTGAGAGGTTTGGTGAGGTTGGGTGAGCAAACGCAGACCCTTTAAAGTAATACTGCGTGGTACCCATCCCATGGGTCCCAAATCTCCAGGTTCAAGGGCATCTTCCTACATAGAAAACATGCATGAGACACCCAGAAGATGGTACACCGTGTGATCGGGAAAGGTTTCTAAAACGCACCTCATTTCTCATGTCCTTGTGCTCGGGTTCGCCATTCCAGCCGCTTTACTAGCAATCTCCCTCCTTGGAGAATCAGCACCTTTAACCTCCTGTTCCGTCCAGGTTGCCATTTGTCCTGAGGATGAACGGGAAGAGGGCCAAACAATGAGAGACTAGCTCTAGGTGTTGGGGCAGGCACGGGTCACTCTATTTTCCCATCAGGAAGAAGAATTAACCAGAGGCTCAGCTTGCCGCCCGGAACCAGAATAGGGCCTGAAGCAATCCTGCGCTTTTGCGGCCAGCTCCCAAAAAAGCGAGTTGAAAAATGGAGCTCAGGGGCACTGCAATTCACAAACCTGTAGAGTTATAACTGATAACTCTCGTCCACAAATATATTGAGGGAAGGCAACGAAGAGGATTTGAAAGCAAGGCAGAATTGCAGGAAACTGATTTCAGGAGGTAGATTCGAATCGCCTTTAAAGCATAGGAAAAGCGGCAAAACCTCGACAATGATGCCCTTGGCCAAAAAGGGCGTATGCGTTTTTTCCTGAATATATTCAGGAAAAAACGCATACGCCCTTTTTGGCCAACCAAGCAACCTGGAAAGGCAAATCAGCGCTACAAAGAAGTCTCGCTCCCTATCGGTCAAAAGGACCATGCTGAATAAAGTGTCAAAACCAGAAATGCAGGGCAGGCCATGGAGAAACGGGAGCCTTGCTACGCTGATGGGCGGGATGTAAATTGCCAACAGCCACTCTGGAGAAGTGTACGGTGTGTCCTGATACACCTAAAAAACGCAGCTTAGAGAGCGTAGGGCACTTCCACTCATGGGCGTATAAATTGGGAAAACTAAAAATTAGCAAGACACAGGCACCCCAAAGTTTAGGGCTGCTCTGCTGACAAGAACCTCCACTTCGTTACACCTTAAATATCCCAGGAAAGAGAAAAATGGATAAAGACGTTGTGGTCCTTATGTACAATGGAATATCACTCAGCCATGAAATCAACGTCATAAGGCTAGTGGCAGCATGATGAGTGGATTTAGGTACGACGATTCTAAGAGAAATAAGTCAAACAGAAAACGACACTTATCATAAGATATCACTTATAGAGGGAATGTAAAAACCGCTACACTGGAACTGAATTACAAAACAGAACAGAGTCACACGTTTAGAAAACACACTATGGCTGCTTAACGGGAAAGGTGAGGTGGGGTGATGCCTAAAAGAAGGGTTTCAAATTAGCTCAGATATCGTTCCATAAACCCAATATGTAATCAACAAGACCTACTCCTTGCTCAGTGAACTTGACTCAACACCCCCTATTCAACGCCCAAGAATATATCTGACTAGTAAGAATCTTAAAACCTATGTGTTGATATCCCTCTGTAAGTGAGTCAAGTGGGTGTAAAGCGGCCTAAACACAGCAGTGAAAAGCAGCTAAACCCCATTATAAAAATCAACTACTTTTAAAAACCCGTGAAACAAAGACAGTGAAAGAGAGAAATTCTTACAAAATTCGTTCAGGGGCTGTGATGCCACCTGGATTGACCATATCTAGACCCACTGCTGATTGAGACATAAGTGTGAACACTCTTGGGGCTGAGAGGTTTGGTGAGGTTGGGTGAGCAAACGCAGACCCTTTAAAGTAATACTGCGTGGTACCCATCCCATGGGTCCCAAATCTCCAGGTTCAAGGGCATCTTCCTACATCGAAAACATGCATGAGACACCCAGAAGATGGTACACCGTGTGATCGGGAAAGGTTTCTAAAACGCACCTCATTTCTCATGTCCTTGTGCTCGGGTTCGCCATTCCAGCCGCTTTACTAGCAATCTCCCTCCTTGGAGAATCAGCACCTTTCACCTCCTGTTCCGTCCAGGTTGCCATTTGTCCTGAGGATGAACGGGAAGAGGGCCAAACAATGAGAGACTAGCTCTAGGTGTTGGGGCAGGCACAGGTCACTCTATTTTCCCATCAGGAAGAAGAATTAACCAGAGGCTCAGCTTGCCGCCCGGAACCAGAATAGGGCCTGAAGCAATCCTGCGCTTTTGCGGCCAGCTCCCAAAAAAGCGAGTTGAAAAATGGAGCTCAGGGGCACTGCAATTCACAAACCTGCAGAGTTATAACTGATAACTCTCGTCCACAAATATATTGAGGGAAGGCAACGAAGAGGATTTGAAAGCAAGGCAGAATTGCAGGAAACTGATTTCAGGAGGTAGATTCGAATCGCCTTTAAAGCACAGGAAAAGCGGCAAAACCTCGACAATGATGCCCTTGGCCAAAAAGGGCGTATGCGTTTTTTCCTGAATATATTCAGGAAAAAACGCATACGACCTTTTTGGCCAACCAAGCAACCTGGAAAGGCAAATCAGCGCTACAAAGAAGTCTCGCTTCCCATCGGTCAAAAGGACCATGCTGAATAAAGTGTCAAAACCAGAAATGCAGGGCAGGCCATGGAGAAACGGGAGCCTTGCTACGCTGATGGGCGGGATGTAAATTGCCAACAGCCACTCTGGAGAAGTGTACGGTGTGTCCTGAAACACCTAAAAAACGCAGCTTAGAGAGCGTAGGGCACTTCAACTCATGGGCGTATAAATTGGGAAAACTAAAAATCAGCAAGACACAGGCACCCCAAAGTTTAGGGCTGCTCTGCTGACAAGAACCTCCACTTCCTTACACCTTAAATATCCCAGGAAAGAGAAAAATGGATAAAGACGTTGTGGTCCTTATGTACAATGGAATATCAATCAGCCATGAAATCAACGTCATAAGGCTAGTGGCAGCATGATGAGTGGATTTAGGTACGACGATTCTAAGTGAAATAAGTCAAACAGAAAACGACACTTATCATAAGATATCACTTATAGAGGGAATGTAAAAACCGCTACACTGGAACTGAATTACAAAACAGAACAGAGTCACACGTTTAGAAAACACACTATGGCTGCTTAACGGGAAAGGTGAGGTGGGGTGATGCGTAAAAGAAGGGTTTCAAATTAGCTCAGATACCGTTCCATAAACCCAATATGTAATAGACAAGACCTACTCCTTGCTCAGTGAACTGGACTCAACACCCCCTATTCAACGCCCAAGAATATATCTGACTAGTAAGAATCTTAAAACCTATGTGTTGATATCCCTCTGTAAGTGAGTCAAGTGGGTGTAAAGCGGCCTAAACACAGCAGTGAAAAGCAGCTAAACCCCATTATAAAAATCAACTACTTTTAAAAACCCGAGAAACAAAGACAGTGAAAGAGAGAGAAATTCTTACAAAATTCGTTCAGGGGCTGTGATGCCACCTGGATTGACCATATCAAGACCCACTGCTGATTGAGACATAAGGGTGAACACTCTTGGGGCTGAGAGGTTTGGTGAGGTTGGGTGAGCAAACGCAGACCCTTTAAAGTAATACTGCGTGGTACCCATCCCATGGGTCCCAAATCTCCAGGTTCAAGGGCATCTTCCTACATCGAAAACATGCATGAGACACCCAGAAGATGGTACACCGTGTGATCGGGAAAGGTTTCTAAAACGCACCTCATTTCTCATGTCCTTGTGCTCGGGTTCGCCATTCCAGCCGCTTTACTAGCAATCTCCCTCTCCTTGGAGAATCAGCACCTTTCACCTCCTGTTCCGTCCAGGTTGCCATTTGTCCTGAGGATGAACGGGAAGAGGGCCAAACAATGAGAGACTAGCTCTAGGTGTTGGGGCAGGCACAGGTCACTCTATTTTCCCATCAGGAAGAAGAATTAACCAGAGGCTCAGCTTGCCGCCCGGAACCAGAATAGGGCCTGAAGCAATCCTGCGCTTTTGCGACCAGCTCCCACAAAAGCGAGTTGAAAAATGGAGCTCAGGGGCACTGCAATTCACAAGCCTGCAGAGTTATAACTGATAACTCTCGTCCACAAATATATTGAGGGAAGGCAACGAAGAGGATTTGAAAGCAAGGCAGAATTGCAGGAAACTGATTTCAGGAGGTAGATTCGAATCGCCTTTAAAGCACAGGAAAAGCGGCAAAACCTCGACAGTGATGCCCTTGGCCAAAAAGGGCGTATGCGTTTTTTCCTGAATATATTCAGGAAAAAACGCATACGCCCTTTTTGGCCAACCAAGCAACCTGGAAAGGCAAATCAGCGCTACAAAGAAGTCTCGCTTCCCATCGGTCAAAAGGACCATGCTGAATAAAGTGTCAAAACCAGAAATGCAGGGCAGGCCATGGAGAAACGGGAGCCTTGCTACGCTGATGGGCGGGATGTAAATTGCCAACAGCCACTCTGAAGTGTACGGTGTGTCCTGAAACACCTAAAAAACGCAGCTTAGAGAGCGTAGGGCACTTCCACTCATGGGCGTATAAATTGGGAAAACTAAAAATCAGCAAGACACAGGCACCCCGAAGTTTAGGGCTGCTCTGCTGACAAGAACCTCCACTTCGTTACACCTTAAATATCCCAGGAAAGAGAAAAATGGATAAAGACGTTGTGGTCCTTATGTACAATGGAATATCACTCAGCCATGAAATCAACGTCATAAGGCTAGTGGCAGCATGATGAGTGGATTTAGGTACGACGATTCTATGTGAAATAAGTCAAACAGAAAACGACACTTATCATAAGATATCACTTATAGAGGGAATGTAAAAACTGCTACACTGGAACTGAATTACAAAACAGAACAGAGTCACACGTTTAGAAAACACACTATGGCTGCTTAACGGGAAAGGTGAGGTGGGGTGATGCCTAAAAGAAGGGTTTCAAATTAGCTCAGATATCGTTCCATAAACCCAATATGTAATCGACAAGACCTACTCCTTGCTCAGTGAACTTGACTCAACACCCCCTATTCAACGCCCAAGAATATATCTGACTAGTAAGAATCTTAAAACCTATGTGTTGATATCCCTCTGTAAGTGAGTCAAGTGGGTGTAAAGCGGCCTAAACACAGCAGTGAAAAGCAGCTAAACCCCATTATAAAAATCAACTACTTTTAAAAACCCGTGAAACAAAGACAGTGAAAGAGAGAGAAATTCTTACAAAATTCGTTCAGGGGCTGTGAAGCCACCTGGATTGACCATATCTAGACCCACTGCTGATTGAGACATAAGGGTGAACACTCTTGGGGCTGAGAGGTTTGGTGAGGTTGGGTGAGCAAACGCAGACCGTTTAAAGTAATACTGCGTGGTACCCATCCCATGGGTCCCAAATCTCCAGGTTCAAGGGCATCTTCCTACATCGAAAACATGCATGAGACACCCAGAAGATGGTACACCGTGTGATCGGGAAAGGTTTCTAAAACGCACCTCATTTCTCATGTCCTTGTGCTCGGGTTCGCCATTCCAGCCGCTTTACTAGCAATCTCCCTCCTTGGAGAATCAGCACCTTTCACCTCCTGTTCCGTCCAGGTTGCCATTTGTCCTGAGGATGAACGGGAAGAGGGCCAAACAATGAGAGACTAGCTCTAGGTGTTGGGGCAGGCACAGGTCACTCTATTTTCCCATCAGGAAGAAGAATTAACCAGAGGCTCAGCTTGCCGCCCGGAACCAGAATAGGGCCTGAAGCAATCCTACGCTTTTGCGGCCAGCTCCCAAAAAAGCGAGTTGAAAAATGGAGCTCAGGGGCACTGCAATTCACAAACCTGCAGAGTTATAACTGATAACTCTCGTCCACAAATATATTGAGGGAAGGCAACGAAGAGGATTTGAAAGCAAGGCAGAATTGCAGGAAACTGATTTCAGGAGGTAGATTCGAATCGCCTTTAAAGCACAGGAAAAGCGGCAAAACCTCGACAATGATGCCCTTGGCCAAAAAGTGCGTATGCGTTTTTTCCTGAATATATTCAGGAAAAAACGCATACGCCCTTTTTGGCCAACCAAGCAACCTGGAAAGGCAAATCAGCGCTACAAAGAAGTCTCGCTCCCCATCGGTCAAAAGGACCATGCTGAATAAAGTGTCAAAACCAGAAATGCAGGGCAGGCCATGGAGAAACGGGAGCCTTGCTACGCTGATGGGCGGGATGTAAATTGCCAACAGCCACTCTGGAGAAGTGTACGGTGTGTCCTGAAACACCTAAAAAACGCAGCTTAGAGAGCGTAGGGCACTTCCACTCATGGGCGTATAAATTGGGAAAACTAAAAATCAGCAAGACACAGGCACCCCGAAGTTTAGGGCTGCTCTGCTGACAAGAACCTCCACTTCGTTACACCTTAAATATCCCAGGAAAGAGAAAAATAGATAAAGACGTTGTGGTCCTTATGTACAATGGAATATCACTCAGCCATGAAATCAACGTCATAAGGCTAGTGGCAGCATAATGAGTGGATTTAGGTACGACGATTCTATGTGAAATAAGTCAAACAGAAAACGAGACTTATCATAAGATATCACTTATAGAGGGAATGTAAAAACCGCTACACTGGAACTGAATTACCAAACAGAACAGAGTCACACGTTTAGAAAACACACTATGGCTGCTTAACGGGAAAGGTGAGGTGGGGTGATGCCTAAAAGAAGGGTTTCAAATTAGCTCAGATATCGTTCCATAAACCCAATATGTAATCGACAAGACCTACTCCTTGCTCAGTGAACTTGACTCAACACCCCCTATTCAACGCCCAAGAATATATCTGACTAGTAAGAATCTTAAAACCTATGTGTTGATATCCCTCTGTAAGTGAGTCAAGTGGGTGTAAAGCGGCCTAAACACAGCAGTGAAAAGCAGCTAAACCCCATTATAAAAATCAACTACTTTTAAAAACCCGTGAAACAAAGACAGTGAAAGAGAGAAATTCTTACAAAATTCGTTCAGGGGCTGTGATGCCACCTGGATTGACCATATCTAGACCCACTGCTGATTGAGACATAAGTGTGAACACTCTTGGGGCTGAGAGGTTTGGTGAGGTTGGGTGAGCAAACGCAGACCCTTTAAAGTAATACTGCGTGGTACCCATCCCATGGGTCCCAAATCTCCAGGTTCAAGGGCATCTTCCTACATCGAAAACATGCATGAGACACCCAGAAGATGGTACACCGTGTGATCGGGAAAGGTTTCTAAAACGCACCTCATTTCTCATGTCCTTGTGCTCGGGTTCGCCATTCCAGCCGCTTTACTAGCAATCTCCCTCCTTGGAGAATCAGCACCTTTAACCTCCTGTTCCGTCCAGGTTGCCATTTGTCCTGAGGATGAACGGGAAGAGGGCCAAACAATGAGAGACTAGCTCTAGGTGTTGGGGCAGGCACGGGTCACTCTATTTTCCCATCAGGAAGAAGAATTAACCAGAGGCTCAGCTTGCCGCCCGGAACCAGAATAGGGCCTGAAGCAATCCTGCGCTTTTGCGGCCAGCTCCCAAAAAAGCGAGTTGAAAAATGGAGATCAGGGGCACTGCAATTCACAAACCTGCAGAGTTATAACTGATAACTCTCGTCCACAAATATATTGAGGGAAGGCAACGAAGAGGATTTGAAAGCAAGGCAGAATTGCAGGAAACTGATTTCAGGAGGTAGATTCGAATCGCCTTTAAAGCATAGGAAAAGCAGCAAAACCTCGACAATGATGCCCTTGGCCAAAAAGGGCGTATGCGTTTTTTCCTGAATATATTCAGGAAAAAACGCATACGCCCTTTTTGGCCAACCAAGCAACCTGGAAAGGCAAATCAGCGCTAAAAAGAAGTCTCGCTCCCTATCGGTCAAAAGGACCATGCTGAATAAAGTGTCAAAACCAGAAATGCAGGGCAGGCCATGGAGAAACGGGAGCCTTGCTACGCTGATGGGCGGGATGTAAATTGCCAACAGCCACTCTGGAGAAGTGTACGGTGTGTCCTGATACACCTAAAAAACGCAGCTTAGAGAGCGTAGGGCACTTCCACTCATGGGCGTATAAATTGGGAAAACTAAAAATTAGCAAGACACAGGCACCCCAAAGTTTAGGGCTGCTCTGCTGACAAGAACCTCCACTTCGTTACACCTTAAATATCCCAGGAAAGAGAAAAATGGATAAAGACGTTGTGGTCCTTATGTACAATGGAATATCACTCAGCCATGAAATCAACGTCATAAGGCTAGTGGCAGCATGATGAGTGGATTTAGGTACGACGATTCTATGTGAAATAAGTCAAACAGAAAACGACACTTATCATAAGATATCACTTATAGAGGGAATGTAAAAACCGCTACACTGGAACTGAATTACAAAACAGAACAGAGTCACACGTTTAGAAAACACACTATGGCTGCTTAACGGGAAAGGTGAGGTGGGGTGATGCGTAAAAGAAGGGTTTCAAATTAGCTCAGATACCGTTCCATAAACCCAATATGTAATAGACAAGACCTACTCCTTGCTCAGTGAACTGGACTCACACCCCCTATTCAACGCCCAAGAATATATCTGACTAGTAAGAATCTTAAAACCTACGTGTTGATATCCCTCTGTAAGTGAGTCAAATGGGTGTAAAGCGGCCTAAACACAGCAGTGAAAAGCAGCTAAAACCCATTATAAAAATCAACTACTTTTAAAAACCCGTGAAACAAAGACAGTGAAAGAGAGAGAAATTCTTACAAAATTCGTTCAGGGGCTGTGATGCCACCTGGATTGACCATATCTAGACCCACTGCTGATTGAGACATAAGGGTGAACACTCTTGGGGCTGAGAGGTTTGGTGAGGTTGGGTGAGCAAACGCAGACCCTTTAAAGTAATACTGCGTGGTACCCATCCCATGGGTCCCAAATCTCCAGGTTCAAGGGCATCTTCCTACATCGAAAACATGCATGAGACACCCAGAAGATGGTACACCGTGTGATCGGGAAAGGTTTCTAAAACGCACCTCATTTCTCATGTCCTTGTGCTCGGGTTCGCCATTCCAGCCGCTTTACTAGCAATCTCCCTCCTTGGAGAATCAGCACCTTTCACCTCCTGTTCCGTCCAGGTTGCCATTTGTCCTGAGGATGAACGGGAAGAGGGCCAAACAATGAGAGACTAGCTCTAGGTGTTGGGGCAGGCACAGGTCACTCTATTTTCCCATCAGGAAGAAGAATTAACCAGAGGCTCAGCTTGCCGCCCGGAACCAGAATAGGGCCTGAAGCAATCCTGCGCTTTTGCGACCAGCTCCCACAAAAGCGAGTTGAAAAATGGAGCTCAGGGGCACTGCAATTCACAAACCTGCAGAGTTATAACTGATAACTCTCGTCCACAAATATATTGAGGGAAGGCAACGAAGAGGATTTGAAAGCAAGGCAGAATTGCAGGAAACTGATTTCAGGAGGTAGATTCGAATCGCCTTTAAAGCACAGGAAAAGCGGCAAAATCTCGACAATGATGCCCTTGGCCAAAAAGGGCGTATGAGTTTTTTCCTGAATATATTCAGGAAAAAACGCATACGCCCTTTTTGGCCAACCAAGCAACCTGGAAAGGCAAATCAGCGCTACAAAGAAGTCTCGCTCCCCATCGGTCAAAAGGACCATGCTGAATAAAGTGTCAAAACCAGAAATGCAGGGCAGGCCATGGAGAAATGGGAGCCTTGCTACGCTGATGGGCGGGATGTAAATTGCCAACAGCCACTCTGGAGAAGTGTACGGTGTGTCCTGAAACACCTAAAAAACGCAGCTTAGAGAGCGTAGGGCACTTCCACTCATGGGCGTATAAATTGGGAAAACTAAAAATCAGCAAGACACAGGCACCCCGAAGTTTAGGGCTGCTCTGCTGACAAGAACCTCCACTTCGTTACACCTTAAATATCCCAGGAAAGAGAAAAATGGATAAAGACGTTGTGGTCCTTATGTACAATGGAATATCACTCAGCCATGAAATCAACGTCATAAGGCTAGTGGCAGCATGATGAGTGGATTTAGGTACGACGATTCTATGTGAAATAAGTCAAACAGAAAACGACACTTATCATAAGATATCACTTATAGAGGGAATGTAAAAACCGCTACACTGGAACTGAATTACAAAACAGAACAGAGTCACACGTTTAGAAAACACACTATGGCTGCTTAACGGGAAAGGTGAGGTGGGGTGATGCCTAAAAGAAGGGTTTCAAATTAGCTCAGATATCGTTCCATAAACCCAATATGTAATCGACAAGACCTACTCCTTGCTCAGTGAACTTGACTCAACACCCCCTATTCAACGCCCAAGAATATATCTGACTAGTAAGAATCTTAAAACCTATGTGTTGATATCCCTCTGTAAGTGAGTCAAGTGGGTGTAAAGCGGCCTAAACACAGCAGTGAAAAGCAGCTAAACCCCATTATAAAAATCAACTACTTTTAAAAACCCGTGAAACAAAGACAGTGAAAGAGAGAAATTCTTACAAAATTCGTTCAGGGGCTGTGATGCCACCTGGATTGACCATATCTAGACCCACTGCTGATTGAGACATAAGTGTGAACACTCTTGGGGCTGAGAGGTTTGGTGAGGTTGGGTGAGCAAACGCAGACCCTTTAAAGTAATACTGCGTGGTACCCATCCCATGGGTCCCAAATCTCCAGGTTCAAGGGCATCTTCCTACATCGAAAACATGCATGAGACACCCAGAAGATGGTACACCGTGTGATCGGGAAAGGTTTCTAAAACGCACCTCATTTCTCATGTCCTTGTGCTCGGGTTCGCCATTCCAGCCGCTTTACTAGCAATCTCCCTCCTTGGAGAATCAGCACCTTTCACCTCCTGTTCCGTCCAGGTTGCCATTTGTCCTGAGGATGAACGGGAAGAGGGCCAAACAATGAGAGACTAGCTCTAGGTGTTGGGGCAGGCACAGGTCACTCTATTTTCCCATCAGGAAGAAGAATTAACCAGAGGCTCAGCTTGCCGCCCGGAACCAGAATAGGGCCTGAAGCAATCCTGCGCTTTTGCGGCCAGCTCCCAAAAAAGCGAGTTGAAAAATGGAGCTCAGGGGCACTGCAATTCACAAACCTGCAGAGTTATAACTGATAACTCTCGTCCACAAATATATTGAGGGAAGGCAACGAAGAGGATTTGAAAGCAAGGCAGAATTGCAGGAAACTGATTTCAGGAGGTAGATTCGAATCGCCTTTAAAGCACAGGAAAAGCGGCAAAACCTCGACAATGATGCCCTTGGCCAAAAAGGGCGTATGCGTTTTTTCCTGAATATATTCAGGAAAAAACGCATACGCCCTTTTTGGCCAACCAAGCAACCTGGAAAGGCAAATCAGCGCTACAAAGAAGTCTCGCTTCCCATCGGTCAAAAGGACCATGCTGAATAAAGTGTCAAAACCAGAAATGCAGGGCAGGCCATGGAGAAACGGGAGCCTTGCTACGCTGATGGGCGGGATGTAAATTGCCAACAGCCACTCTGGAGAAGTGTACGGTGTGTCCTGAAACACCTAAAAAACGCAGCTTAGAGAGCGTAGGGCACTTCCACTCATGGGCGTATAAATTGGGAAAACTAAAAATCAGCAAGACACAGGCACCCCAAAGTTTAGGGCTGCTCTGCTGACAAGAACCTCCACTTCCTTACACCTTAAATATCCCAGGAAAGAGAAAAATGGATAAAGACGTTGTGGTCCTTATGTACAATGGAATATCAATCAGCCATGAAATCAACGTCATAAGGCTAGTGGCAGCATGATGAGTGGATTTAGGTACGACGATTCTAAGTGAAATAAGTCAAACAGAAAACGACACTTATCATAAGATATCACTTATAGAGGGAATGTAAAAACCGCTACACTGGAACTGAATTACAAAACAGAACAGAGTCACACGTTTAGAAAACACACTATGGCTGCTTAACGGGAAAGGTGAGGTGGGGTGATGCGTAAAAGAAGGGTTTCAAATTAGCTCAGATACCGTTCCATAAACCCAATATGTAATAGACAAGACCTACTCCTTGCTCAGTGAACTGGACTCAACACCCCCTATTCAACGCCCAAGAATATATCTGACTAGTAAGAATCTTAAAACCTATGTGTTGATATCCCTCTGTAAGTGAGTCAAGTGGGTGTAAAGCGGCCTAAACACAGCAGTGAAAAGCAGCTAAACCCCATTATAAAAATCAACTACTTTTAAAAACCCGTGAAACAAAGACAGTGAAAGAGAGAGAAATTCTTACAAAATTCGTTCAGGGGCTGTGATGCCACCTGGATTGACCATATCAAGACCCACTGCTGATTGAGACATAAGGGTGAACACTCTTGGGGCTGAGAGGTTTGGTGAGGTTGGGTGAGCAAACGCAGACCCTTTAAAGTAATACTGCGTGGTACCCATCCCATGGGTCCCAAATCTCCAGGTTCAAGGGCATCTTCCTACATCGAAAACATGCATGAGACACCCAGAAGATGGTACACCGTGTGATCGGGAAAGGTTTCTAAAACGCACGTCATTTCTCATGTCCTTGTGCTCGGGTTCGCCATTCCAGCCGCTTTACTAGCAATCTCCCTCTCCTTGGAGAATCAGCACCTTTCACCTCCTGTTCCGTTCAGGTTGCCATTTGTCCTGAGGATGAACGGGAAGAGGGCCAAACAATGAGAGACTAGCTCTAGGTGTTGGGGCAGGCACAGGTCACTCTATTTTCCCATCAGGAAGAAGAATTAACCAGAGGCTCAGCTTGCCGCCCGGAACCAGAATAGGGCCTGAAGCAATCCTGCGCTTTTGCGACCAGCTCCCACAAAAGCGAGTTGAAAAATGGAGCTCAGGGGCACTGCAATTCACAAGCCTGCAGAGTTATAACTGATAACTCTCGTCCACAAATATATTGAGGGAAGGCAACGAAGAGGATTTGAAAGCAAGGCAGAATTGCAGGAAACTGATTTCAGGAGGTAGATTCGAATCGCCTTTAAAGCACAGGAAAAGCGGCAAAACCTCGACAGTGATGCCCTTGGCCAAAAAGGGCGTATGCGTTTTTTCCTGAATATATTCAGGAAAAAACGCATACGCCCTTTTTGGCCAACCAAGCAACCTGGAAAGGCAAATCAGCGCTACAAAGAAGTCTCGCTCCCCATCGGTCAAAAGGACCATGCTGAATAAAGTGTCAAAACCAGAAATGCAGGGCAGGCCACGGAGAAACGGGAGCCTTGCTACGCTGATGGGCGGGATGTAAATTGCCAACAGCCACTCTGAAGTGTACGGTGTGTCCTGAAACACCTAAAAAACGCAGCTTAGAGAGCGTAGGGCACTTCCACTCATGGGCGTATAAATTGGGAAAACTAAAAATCAGCAAGACACAGGCACCCCGAAGTTTAGGGCTGCTCTGCTGACAAGAACCTCCACTTCGTTACACCTTAAATATCCCAGGAAAGAGAAAAATGGATAAAGACGTTGTGGTCCTTATGTACAATGGAATATCACTCAGCCATGAAATCAACGTCATAAGGCTAGTGGCAGCATGATGAGTGGATTTAGGTACGACGATTCTATGTGAAATAAGTCAAACAGAAAACGACACTTATCATAAGATATCACTTATAGAGGGAATGTAAAAACTGCTACACTGGAACTGAATTACAAAACAGAACAGAGTCACACGTTTAGAAAACACACTATGGCTGCTTAACGGGAAAGGTGAGGTGGGGTGATGCCTAAAAGAAGGGTTTCAAATTAGCTCAGATATCGTTCCATAAACCCAATATGTAATCGACAAGACCTACTCCTTGCTCAGTGAACTTGACTCAACACCCCCTATTCAACGCCCAAGAATATATCTGACTAGTAAGAATCTTAAAACCTATGTGTTGATATCCCTCTGTAAGTGAGTCAAGTGGGTGTAAAGCGGCCTAAACACAGCAGTGAAAAGCAGCTAAACCCCATTATAAAAATCAACTACTTTTAAAAACCCGTGAAACAAAGACAGTGAAAGAGAGAGAAATTCTTACAAAATTGGTTCAGGGGCTGTGAAGCCACCTGGATTGACCATATCTAGACCCACTGCTGATTGAGACATAAGGGTGAACACTCTTGGGGCTGAGAGTTTTGGTGAGGTTGGGTGAGCAAACGCAGACCCTTTAAAGTAATACTGCGTGGTACCCATCCCATGGGTCCCAAATCTCCAGGTTCAAGGGCATCTTCCTACATCGAAAACATGCATGAGACACCCAGAAGATGGTACACCGTGTGATCGGGAAATGTTTCTAAAACGCACCTCATTTCTCATGTCCTTGTGCTCGGGTTCGCCATTCCAGCCGCTTTACTAGCAATCTCCCTCCTTGGAGAATCAGCACCTTTCACCTCCTGTTCCGTCCAGGTTGCCATTTGTCCTGAGGATGAACGGGAAGAGGGCCAAACAATGAGAGACTAGCTCTAGGTGTTGGGGCAGGCACAGGTCACTCTATTTTCCCATCAGGAAGAAGAATTAACCAGAGGCTCAGCTTGCCGCCCGGAACCAGAATAGGGCCTGAAGCAATCCTACGCTTTTGCGGCCAGCTCCCAAAAAAGCGAGTTGAAAAATGGAGCTCAGGGGCACTGCAATTCACAAACCTGCAGAGTTATAACTGATAACTCTCGTCCACAAATATATTGAGGGAAGGCAACGAAGAGGATTTGAAAGCAAGGCAGAATTGCAGGAAACTGATTTCAGGAGGTAGATTCGAATCGCCTTTAAAGCACAGGAAAAGCGGCAAAACCTCGACAATGATGCCCTTGGCCAAAAAGGGCGTATGCGTTTTTTCCTGAATATATTCAGGAAAAAACGCATACGCCCTTTTTGGCCAACCAAGCAACCTGGAAAGGCAAATCAGCGCTACAAAGAAGTCTCGCTCCCCATCGGTCAAAAGGACCATGCTGAATAAAGTGTCAAAACCAGAAATGCAGGGCAGGCCATGGAGAAACGGGAGCCTTGCTACGCTGATGGGCGGGATGTAAATTGCCAACAGCCACTCTGGAGAAGTGTACGGTGTGTCCTGAAACACCTAAAAAACGCAGCTTAGAGAGCGTAGGGCACTTCCACTCATGGGCGTATAAATTGGGAAAACTAAAAATCAGCAAGACACAGGCACCCCGAAGTTTAGGGCTGCTCTGCTGACAAGAACCTCCACTTCGTTACACCTTAAATATCCCAGGAAAGAGAAAAATGGATAAAGACGTTGTGGTCCTTATGTACAATGGAATATCACTCAGCCATGAAATCAACGTCATAAGGCTAGTGGCAGCATAATGAGTGGATTTAGGTACGACGATTCTATGTGAAATAAGTCAAACAGAAAACGAGACTTATCATAAGATATCACTTATAGAGGGAATGTAAAAACCGCTACACTGGAACTGAATTACCAAACAGAACAGAGTCACACGTTTAGAAAACACACTATGGCTGCTTAACGGGAAAGGTGAGGTGGGGTGATGCCTAAAAGAAGGGTTTCAAATTAGCTCAGATATCGTTCCATAAACCCAATATGTAATCGACAAGACCTACTCCTTGCTCAGTGAACTTGACTCAACACCCCCTATTCAACGCCCAAGAATATATCTGACTAGTAAGAATCTTAAAACCTATGTGTTGATATCCCTCTGTAAGTGAGTCAAGTGGGTGTAAAGCGGCCTAAACACAGCAGTGAAAAGCAGCTAAACCCCATTATAAAAATCAACTACTTTTAAAAACCCGTGAAACAAAGACAGTGAAAGAGAGAAATTCTTACAAAATTCGTTCAGGGGCTGTGATGCCACCTGGATTGACCATATCTAGACCCACTGCTGATTGAGACATAAGTGTGAACACTCTTGGGGCTGAGAGGTTTGGTGAGGTTGGGTGAGCAAACGCAGACCCTTTAAAGTAATACTGCGTGGTACCCATCCCATGGGTCCCAAATCTCCAGGTTCAAGGGCATCTTCCTACATAGAAAACATGCATGAGACACCCAGAAGATGGTACACCGTGTGATCGGGAAAGGTTTCTAAAACGCACCTCATTTCTCATGTCCTTGTGCTCGGGTTCGCCATTCCAGCCGCTTTACTAGCAATCTCCCTCCTTGGAGAATCAGCACCTTTAACCTCCTGTTCCGTCCAGGTTGCCATTTGTCCTGAGGATGAACGGGAAGAGGGCCAAACAATGAGAGACTAGCTCTAGGTGTTGGGGCAGGCACGGGTCACTCTATTTTCCCATCAGGAAGAAGAATTAACCAGAGGCTCAGCTTGCCGCCCGGAACCAGAATAGGGCCTGAAGCAATCCTGCGCTTTTGCGGCCAGCTCCCAAAAAAGCGAGTTGAAAAATGGAGCTCAGGGGCACTGCAATTCACAAACCTGCAGAGTTATAACTGATAACTCTCGTCCACAAATATATTGAGGGAAGGCAACGAAGAGGATTTGAAAGCAAGGCAGAATTGCAGGAAACTGATTTCAGGAGGTAGATTCGAATCGCCTTTAAAGCATAGGAAAAGCAGCAAAACCTCGACAATGATGCCCTTGGCCAAAAAGGGCGTATGCGTTTTTTCCTGAATATATTCAGGAAAAAACGCATACGCCCTTTTTGGCCAACCAAGCAACCTGGAAAGGCAAATCAGCGCTAAAAAGAAGTCTCGCTCCCTATCGGTCAAAAGGACCATGCTGAATAAAGTGTCAAAACCAGAAATGCAGGGCAGGCCATGGAGAAACGGGAGCCTTGCTACGCTGATGGGCGGGATGTAAATTGCCAACAGCCACTCTGGAGAAGTGTACGGTGTGTCCTGATACACCTAAAAAACGCAGCTTAGAGAGCGTAGGGCACTTCCACTCATGGGCGTATAAATTGGGAAAACTAAAAATTAGCAAGACACAGGCACCCCAAAGTTTAGGGCTGCTCTGCTGACAAGAACCTCCACTTCGTTACACCTTAAATATCCCAGGAAAGAGAAAAATGGATAAAGACGTTGTGGTCCTTATGTACAATGGAATATCACTCAGCCATGAAATCAACGTCATAAGGCTAGTGGCAGCATGATGAGTGGATTTAGGTACGACGATTCTATGTGAAATAAGTCAAACAGAAAACGACACTTATCATAAGATATCACTTATAGAGGGAATGTAAAAACCGCTACACTGGAACTGAATTACAAAACAGAACAGAGTCACACGTTTAGAAAACACACTATGGCTGCTTAACGGGAAAGGTGAGGTGGGGTGATGCGTAAAAGAAGGGTTTCAAATTAGCTCAGATACCGTTCCATAAACCCAATATGTAATAGACAAGACCTACTCCTTGCTCAGTGAACTGGACTCAACACCCCCTATTCAACGCCCAAGAATATATCTGACTAGTAAGAATCTTAAAACCTACGTGTTGATATCCCTCTGTAAGTGAGTCAAATGGGTGTAAAGCGGCCTAAACACAGCAGTGAAAAGCAGCTAAAACCCATTATAAAAATCAACTACTTTTAAAAACCCGTGAAACAAAGACAGTGAAAGAGAGAGAAATTCTTACAAAATTCGTTCAGGGGCTGTGATGCCACCTGGATTGACCATATCTAGACCCACTGCTGATTGAGACATAAGGGTGAACACTCTTGGGGCTGAGAGGTTTGGTGAGGTTGGGTGAGCAAACGCAGACCCTTTAAAGTAATACTGCGTGGTACCCATCCCATGGGTCCCAAATCTCCAGGTTCAAGGGCATCTTCCTACATCGAAAACATGCATGAGACACCCAGAAGATGGTACACCGTGTGATCGGGAAAGGTTTCTAAAACGCACCTCATTTCTCATGTCCTTGTGCTCGGGTTCGCCATTCCAGCCGCTTTACTAGCAATCTCCCTCCTTGGAGAATCAGCACCTTTCACCTCCTGTTCCGTCCAGGTTGCCATTTGTCCTGAGGATGAACGGGAAGAGGGCCAAACAATGAGAGACTAGCTCTAGGTGTTGGGGCAGGCACAGGTCACTCTATTTTCCCATCAGGAAGAAGAATTAACCAGAGGCTCAGCTTGCCGCCCGGAACCAGAATAGGGCCTGAAGCAATCCTACGCTTTTGCGGCCAGCTCCCAAAAAAGCGAGTTGAAAAATGGAGCTCAGGGGCACTGCAATTCACAAACCTGCAGAGTTATAACTGATAACTCTCGTCCACAAATATATTGAGGGAAGGCAACGAAGAGGATTTGAAAGCAAGGCAGAATTGCAGGAAACTGATTTCAGGAGGTAGATTCGAATCGCCTTTAAAGCACAGGAAAAGCGGCAAAACCTCGACAATGATGCCCTTGGCCAAAAAGGGCGTATGCGTTTTTTCCTGAATATATTCAGGAAAAAACGCATACGCCCTTTTTGGCCAACCAAGCAACCTGGAAAGGCAAATCAGCGCTACAAAGAAGTCTCGCTCCCCATCGGTCAAAAGGACCATGCTGAATAAAGTGTCAAAACCAGAAATGCAGGGCAGGCCATGGAGAAACGGGAGCCTTGCTACGCTGATGGGCGGGATGTAAATTGCCAACAGCCACTCTGGAGAAGTGTACGGTGTGTCCTGAAACACCTAAAAAACGCAGCTTAGAGAGCGTAGGGCACTTCCACTCATGGGCGTATAAATTGGGAAAACTAAAAATCAGCAAGACACAGGCACCCCGAAGTTTAGGGCTGCTCTGCTGACAAGAACCTCCACTTCGTTACACCTTAAATATCCCAGGAAAGAGAAAAATGGATAAAGACGTTGTGGTCCTTATGTACAATGGAATATCACTCAGCCATGAAATCAACGTCATAAGGCTAGTGGCAGCATAATGAGTGGATTTAGGTACGACGATTCTATGTGAAATAAGTCAAACAGAAAACGAGACTTATCATAAGATATCACTTATAGAGGGAATGTAAAAACCGCTACACTGGAACTGAATTACCAAACAGAACAGAGTCACACGTTTAGAAAACACACTATGGCTGCTTAACGGGAAAGGTGAGGTGGGGTGATGCCTAAAAGAAGGGTTTCAAATTAGCTCAGATATCGTTCCATAAACCCAATATGTAATCGACAAGACCTACTCCTTGCTCAGTGAACTTGACTCAACACCCCCTATTCAACGCCCAAGAATATATCTGACTAGTAAGAATCTTAAAACCTATGTGTTGATATCCCTCTGTAAGTGAGTCAAGTGGGTGTAAAGCGGCCTAAACACAGCAGTGAAAAGCAGCTAAACCCCATTATAAAAATCAACTACTTTTAAAAACCCGTGAAACAAAGACAGTGAAAGAGAGAAATTCTTACAAAATTCGTTCAGGGGCTGTGATGCCACCTGGATTGACCATATCTAGACCCACTGCTGATTGAGACATAAGTGTGAACACTCTTGGGGCTGAGAGGTTTGGTGAGGTTGGGTGAGCAAACGCAGACCCTTTAAAGTAATACTGCGTGGTACCCATCCCATGGGTCCCAAATCTCCAGGTTCAAGGGCATCTTCCTACATAGAAAACATGCATGAGACACCCAGAAGATGGTACACCGTGTGATCGGGAAAGGTTTCTAAAACGCACCTCATTTCTCATGTCCTTGTGCTCGGGTTCGCCATTCCAGCCGCTTTACTAGCAATCTCCCTCCTTGGAGAATCAGCACCTTTAACCTCCTGTTCCGTCCAGGTTGCCATTTGTCCTGAGGATGAACGGGAAGAGGGCCAAACAATGAGAGACTAGCTCTAGGTGTTGGGGCAGGCACGGGTCACTCTATTTTCCCATCAGGAAGAAGAATTAACCAGAGGCTCAGCTTGCCGCCCGGAACCAGAATAGGGCCTGAAGCAATCCTGCGCTTTTGCGGCCAGCTCCCAAAAAAGCGAGTTGAAAAATGGAGCTCAGGGGCACTGCAATTCACAAACCTGCAGAGTTATAACTGATAACTCTCGTCCACAAATATATTGAGGGAAGGCAACGAAGAGGATTTGAAAGCAAGGCAGAATTGCAGGAAACTGATTTCAGGAGGTAGATTCGAATCGCCTTTAAAGCATAGGAAAAGCAGCAAAACCTCGACAATGATGCCCTTGGCCAAAAAGGGCGTATGCGTTTTTTCCTGAATATATTCAGGAAAAAACGCATACGCCCTTTTTGGCCAACCAAGCAACCTGGAAAGGCAAATCAGCGCTAAAAAGAAGTCTCGCTCCCTATCGGTCAAAAGGACCATGCTGAATAAAGTGTCAAAACCAGAAATGCAGGGCAGGCCATGGAGAAACGGGAGCCTTGCTACGCTGATGGGCGGGATGTAAATTGCCAACAGCCACTCTGGAGAAGTGTACGGTGTGTCCTGATACACCTAAAAAACGCAGCTTAGAGAGCGTAGGGCACTTCCACTCATGGGCGTATAAATTGGGAAAACTAAAAATTAGCAAGACACAGGCACCCCAAAGTTTAGGGCTGCTCTGCTGACAAGAACCTCCACTTCGTTACACCTTAAATATCCCAGGAAAGAGAAAAATGGATAAAGACGTTGTGGTCCTTATGTACAATGGAATATCACTCAGCCATGAAATCAACGTCATAAGGCTAGTGGCAGCATGATGAGTGGATTTAGGTACGACGATTCTATGTGAAATAAGTCAAACAGAAAACGACACTTATCATAAGATATCACTTATAGAGGGAATGTAAAAACCGCTACACTGGAACTGAATTACAAAACAGAACAGAGTCACACGTTTAGAAAACACACTATGGCTGCTTAACGGGAAAGGTGAGGTGGGGTGATGCGTAAAAGAAGGGTTTCAAATTAGCTCAGATACCGTTCCATAAACCCAATATGTAATAGACAAGACCTACTCCTTGCTCAGTGAACTGGACTCAACACCCCCTATTCAACGCCCAAGAATATATCTGACTAGTAAGAATCTTAAAACCTACGTGTTGATATCCCTCTGTAAGTGAGTCAAATGGGTGTAAAGCGGCCTAAACACAGCAGTGAAAAGCAGCTAAAACCCATTATAAAAATCAACTACTTTTAAAAACCCGTGAAACAAAGACAGTGAAAGAGAGAGAAATTCTTACAAAATTCGTTCAGGGGCTGTGATGCCACCTGGATTGACCATATCTAGACCCACTGCTGATTGAGACATAAGGGTGAACACTCTTGGGGCTGAGAGGTTTGGTGAGGTTGGGTGAGCAAACGCAGACCCTTTAAAGTAATACTGCGTGGTACCCATCCCATGGGTCCCAAATCTCCAGGTTCAAGGGCATCTTCCTACATCGAAAACATGCATGAGACACCCAGAAGATGGTACACCGTGTGATCGGGAAAGGTTTCTAAAACGCACCTCATTTCTCATGTCCTTGTGCTCGGGTTCGCCATTCCAGCCGCTTTACTAGCAATCTCCCTCCTTGGAGAATCAGCACCTTTAACCTCCTGTTCCGTCCAGGTTGCCATTTGTCCTGAGGATGAACGGGAAGAGGGCCAAACAATGAGAGACTAGCTCTAGGTGTTGGGGCAGGCACAGGTCACTCTATTTTCCCATCAGGAAGAAGAATTAACCAGAGGCTCAGCTTGCCGCCCGGAACCAGAATAGGGCCTGAAGCAATCCTGCGCTTTTGCGACCAGCTCCCACAAAAGCGAGTTGAAAAATGGAGCTCAGGGGCACTGCAATTCACAAACCTGCAGAGTTATAACTGATAACTCTCGTCCACAAATATATTGAGGGAAGGCAACGAAGAGGATTTGAAAGCAAGGCAGAATTGCAGGAAACTGATTTCAGGAGGTAGATTCGAATCGCCTTTAAAGCACAGGAAAAGCGGCAAAACCTCGACAATGATGCCCTTGGCCAAAAAGGGCGTATGCGTTTTTTCCTGAATATATTCAGGAAAAAACGCATACGCCCTTTTTGGCCAACCAAGCAACCTGGAAAGGCAAATCAGCGCTACAAAGAAGTCTCGCTCCCCATCGGTCAAAAGGACCATGCTGAATAAAGTGTCAAAACCAGAAATGCAGGGCAGGCCATGGAGAAATGGGAGCCTTGCTACGCTGATGGGCGGGATGTAAATTGCCAACAGCCACTCTGGAGAAGTGTACGGTGTGTCCTGAAACACCTAAAAAACGCAGCTTAGAGAGCGTAGGGCACTTCCACTCATGGGCGTATAAATTGGGAAAACTAAAAATCAGCAAGACACAGGCACCCCGAAGTTTAGGGCTGCTCTGCTGACAAGAACCTCCACTTCGTTACACCTTAAATATCCCAGGAAAGAGAAAAATGGATAAAGACGTTGTGGTCCTTATGTACAATGGAATATCACTCAGCCATGAAATCAACGTCATAAGGCTAGTGGCAGCATGATGAGTGGATTTAGGTACGACGATTCTATGTGAAATAAGTCAAACAGAAAACGACACTTATCATAAGATATCACTTATAGAGGGAATGTAAAAACCGCTACACTGGAACTGAATTACAAAACAGAACAGAGTCACACGTTTAGAAAACACACTATGGCTGCTTAACGGGAAAGGTGAGGTGGGGTGATGCCTAAAAGAAGGGTTTCAAATTAGCTCAGATATCGTTCCATAAACCCAATATGTAATCGACAAGACCTACTCCTTGCTCAGTGAACTTGACTCAACACCCCCTATTCAACGCCCAAGAATATATCTGACTAGTAAGAATCTTAAAACCTATGTGTTGATATCCCTCTGTAAGTGAGTCAAGTGGGTGTAAAGCGGCCTAAACACAGCAGTGAAAAGCAGCTAAACCCCATTATAAAAATCAACTACTTTTAAAAACCCGTGAAACAAAGACAGTGAAAGAGAGAGAAATTCTTACAAAATTCGTTCAGGGGCTGTGATGCCACCTGGATTGACCATATCTAGACCCACTGCTGATTGAGACATAAGGGTGAACACTCTTGGGGCTGAGAGGTTTGGTGAGGTTGGGTGAGCAAACGCAGACCCTTTAAAGTAATACTGCGTGGTACCCATCCCATGGGTCCCAAATCTCCAGGTTCAAGGGCATCTTCCTACATCGAAAACATGCATGAGACACCCAGAAGATGGTACACCGTGTGATCGGGAAAGGTTTCTAAAACGCACCTCATTTCTCATGTCCTTGTGCTCGGGTTCGCCATTCCAGCCGCTTTACTAGCAATCTCCCTCCTTGGAGAATCAGCACCTTTCACCTCCTGTTCCGTCCAGGTTGCCATTTGTCCTGAGGATGAACGGGAAGAGGGCCAAACAATGAGAGACTAGCTCTAGGTGTTGGGGCAGGCACAGGTCACTCTATTTTCCCATCAGGAAGAAGAATTAACCAGAGGCTCAGCTTGCCGCCCGGAACCAGAATAGGGCCTGAAGCAATCCTGCGCTTTTGCGGCCAGCTCCCAAAAAAGCGAGTTGAAAAATGGAGCTCAGGGGCACTGCAATTCACAAACCTGCAGAGTTATAACTGATAACTCTCGTCCACAAATATATTGAGGGAAGGCAACGAAGAGGATTTGAAAGCAAGGCAGAATTGCAGGAAACTGATTTCAGGAGGTAGATTCGAATCGCCTTTAAAGCACAGGAAAAGCGGCAAAACCTCGACAATGATGCCCTTGGCCAAAAAGGGCGTATGCGTTTTTTCCTGAATATATTCAGGAAAAAACGCATACGCCCTTTTTGGCCAACCAAGCAACCTGGAAAGGCAAATCAGCGCTACAAAGAAGTCTCGCTTCCCATCGGTCAAAAGGACCATGCTGAATAAAGTGTCAAAACCAGAAATGCAGGGCAGGCCATGGAGAAACGGGAGCCTTGCTACGCTGATGGGCGGGATGTAAATTGCCAACAGCCACTCTGGAGAAGTGTACGGTGTGTCCTGAAACACCTAAAAAACGCAGCTTAGAGAGTGTAGGGCACTTCCACTCATGGGCGTATAAATTGGGAAAACTAAAAATCAGCAAGACACAGGCACCCCAAAGTTTACGGCTGCTCTGCTGACAAGAACCTCCACTTCCTTACACCTTAAATATCCCAGGAAAGAGAAAAATGGATAAAGACGTTGTGGTCCTTATGTACAATGGAATATCAATCAGCCATGAAATCAACGTCATAAGGCTAGTGGCAGCATGATGAGTGGATTTAGGTACGACGATTCTAAGTGAAATAAGTCAAACAGAAAACGACACTTATCATAAGATATCACTTATAGAGGGAATGTAAAAACCGCTACACTGGAACTGAATTACAAAACAGAACAGAGTCACACGTTTAGAAAACACACTATGGCTGCTTAACGGGAAAGGTGAGGTGGGGTGATGCGTAAAAGAAGGGTTTCAAATTAGCTCAGATACCGTTCCATAAACCCAATATGTAATCGACAAGACCTACTCCTTGCTCAGTGAACTGGACTCAACACCCCCTATTCAACGCCCAAGAATATATCTGACTAGTAAGAATCTTAAAACCTATGTGTTGATATCCCTCTGTAAGTGAGTCAAGTGGGTGTAAAGCGGCCTAAACACAGCAGTGAAAAGCAGCTAAACCCCATTATAAAAATCAACTACTTTTAAAAACCCGTGAAACAAAGACAGTGAAAGAGAGAGAAATTCTTACAAAATTCGTTCAGGGGCTGTGATGCCACCTGGATTGACCATATCTAGACCCACTGCTGATTGAGACATAAGGGTGAACACTCTTGGGGCTGAGAGGTTTGGTGAGGTTGGGTGAGCAAACGCAGACCCTTTAAAGTAATACTGCGTGGTACCCATCCCATGGGTCCCAAATCTCCAGGTTCAAGGGCATCTTCCTACATCGAAAACATGCATGAGACACCCAGAAGATGGTACACCGTGTGATCGGGAAAGGTTTCTAAAACGCACCTCATTTCTCATGTCCTTGTGCTCGGGTTCGCCATTCCAGCCGCTTTACTAGCAATCTCCCTCCTTGGAGAATCAGCACCTTTCACCTCCTGTTCCGTCCAGGTTGCCATTTGTCCTGAGGATGAACGGGAAGAGGGCCAAACAATGAGAGACTAGCTCTAGGTGTTGGGGCAGGCACAGGTCACTCTATTTTCCCATCAGGAAGAAGAATTAACCAGAGGCTCAGCTTGCCGCCCGGAACCAGAATAGGGCCTGAAGCAATCCTGCGCTTTTGCGGCCAGCTCCCAAAAAAGCGAGTTGAAAAATGGAGCTCAGGGGCACTGCAATTCACAAACCTGCAGAGTTATAACTGATAACTCTCGTCCACAAATATATTGAGGGAAGGCAACGAAGAGGATTTGAAAGCAAGGCAGAATTGCAGGAAACTGATTTCAGGAGGTAGATTCGAATCGCCTTTAAAGCACAGGAAAAGCGGCAAAACCTCGACAATGATGCCCTTGGCCAAAAAGGGCGTATGCGTTTTTTCCTGAATATATTCAGGAAAAAACGCATACGCCCTTTTTGGCCAACCAAGCAACCTGGAAAGGCAAATCAGCGCTACAAAGAAGTCTCGCTTCCCATCGGTCAAAAGGACCATGCTGAATAAAGTGTCAAAACCAGAAATGCAGGGCAGGCCATGGAGAAACGGGAGCCTTGCTACGCTGATGGGCGGGATGTAAATTGCCAACAGCCACTCTGGAGAAGTATACGGTGTGTCCTGAAACACCTAAAAAACGCAGCTTAGAGAGCGTAGGGCACTTCCACTCATGGGCGTATAAATTGGGAAAACTAAAAATCAGCAAGACACAGGCACCCCAAAGTTTAGGGCTGCTCTGCTGACAAGAACCTCCACTTCCTTACACCTTAAATATCCCAGGAAAGAGAAAAATGGATAAAGACGTTGTGGTCCTTATGTACAATGGAATATCAATCAGCCATGAAATCAACGTCATAAGGCTAGTGGCAGCATGATGAGTGGATTTAGGTACGACGATTCTAAGTGAAATAAGTCAAACAGAAAACGACACTTATCATAAGATATCACTTATAGAGGGAATGTAAAAACCGCCAAACTGGAA
Organism: Eschrichtius robustus; assembly: GCF_028021215.1. Taxonomy (NCBI): domain Eukaryota; kingdom Metazoa; phylum Chordata; class Mammalia; order Artiodactyla; family Eschrichtiidae; genus Eschrichtius; species Eschrichtius robustus. Next base: position 102,851,361 of record NC_090824.1, on the reverse strand, counting down.
CTGAATTACAAAACAGAACAGAGTCACACGTTTAGAAAACACACTATGGCTGCTTAACGGGAAAGGTGAGGTGGGGTGATGCGTAAAAGAAGGGTTTCAAATTAGCTCAGATACCGTTCCATAAACCCAATATGTAATAGACAAGACCTACTCCTTGCTCAGTGAACTGGACTCAACACCACCTATTCAACGCCCAAGAATATATCTGACTAGTAAGAATCTTAAAACCTATGTGTTGATATCCCTCTGTAAGTGAGTCAAGTGGGTGTAAAGCGGCCTAAACACAGCAGTGAAAAGCAGCTAAACCCCATTATAAAAATCAACTACTTTTAAAAACCCGTGAAACAAACACAGTGAAAGAGAGAAATTCTTACAAAATTCGTTCAGGGGCTGTGATGCCACCTGGATTGACCATATCTAGACCCACTGCTGATTGAGACATAAGGGTGAACACTCTTGGGGCTGAGAGGTTTGGTGAGGTTGGGTGAGCAAACGCAGACCCTTTAAAGTAATACTGCGTGGTACCCATCCCATGGGTCCCAAATCTCCAGGTTCAAGGGCATCTTCCTACATCGAAAACATGCATGAGACACCCAGAAGATGGTACACCGTGTGATCGGGAAAGGTTTCTAAAACGCACCTCATTTCTCATGTCCTTGTGCTCGGGTTCGCCATTCCAGCCGCTTTACTAGCAATCTCCCTCCTTGGAGAATCAGCACCTTTCACCTCCTGTTCCGTCCAGGTTGCCATTTGTCCTGAGGATGAACGGGAAGAGGGCCAAACAATGAGAGACTAGCTCTAGGTGTTGGGGCAGGCACAGGTCACTCTATTTTCCCATCAGGAAGAAGAATTAACCAGAGGCTCAGCTTGCCGCCCGGAACCAGAATAGGGCCTGAAGCAATCCTGCGCTTTTGCGGCCAGCTCCCAAAAAGCGAGTTGAAAAATGGAGCTCAGGGGCACTGCAATTCACAAACCTGTAGAGTTATAACTGATAACTCTCGTCCACAAATATATTGAGGGAAGGCAACGAAGAGGATTTGAAAGCAAGGCAGAATTGCAGGAAACTGATTTCAGGAGGTAGATTCGAGTCGCCTTTAAAGCACAGGAAAAGCGGCAAAACCTCGACAATGATGCCCTTGGCCAAAAAGGGCGTATGCGTTTTTTCCTGAATATATTCAGGAAAAAACGCATACGCCCTTTTTGGCCAACCAAGCAACCTGGAAAGGCAAATCAGCGCTACAAAGAAGTCTCGCTTCCCATCGGTCAAAAGGACCATGCTGAATAAAGTGTCAAAACCAGAAATGCAGGGCAGGCCATGGAGAAATGGGAGCCTTGCTACGCTGATGGGCGGGATGTAAATTGCCAACAGCCACTCTGGAGAAGTGTACGGTGTGTCCTGAAACACCTAAAAAACGCAGCTTAGAGAGCGTAGGGCACTTCCACTCATGGGCGTATAAATTGGGAAAACTAAAAATCAGCAAGACACAGGCACCCCAAAGTTTAGGGCTGCTCTGCTGACAAGAACCTCCACTTCCTTACACCTTAAATATCCCAGGAAAGAGAAAAATGGATAAAGACGTTGTGGTCCTTATGTACAATGGAATATCAATCAGCCATGAAATCAACGTCATAAGGCTAGTGGCAGCATGATGAGTGGATTTAGGTACGACGATTCTAAGTGAAATAAGTCAAACAGAAAACGACACTTATCATAAGATATCACTTATAGAGGGAATGTAAAAACCGCTACACTGGAACTGAATTACAAAACAGAACAGAGTCACACGTTTAGAAAACACACTATGGCTGCTTAACGGGAAAGGTGAGGTGGGGTGATGCGTAAAAGAAGGGTTTCAAATTAGCTCAGATACCGTTCCATAAACCCAATATGTAATAGACAAGACCTACTCCTTGCTCAGTGAACTGGACTCAACACCCCCTATTCAACGCCCAAGAATATATCTGACTAGTAAGAATCTTAAAACCTATGTGTTGATATCCCTCTGTAAGTGAGTCAAGTGGGTGTAAAGCGGCCTAAACACAGCAGTGAAAAGCAGCTAAACCCCATTATAAAAATCAACTACTTTTAAAAACCCGTGAAACAAAGACAGTGAAAGAGAGAGAAATTCTTACAAAATTCGTTCAGGGGCTGTGATGCCACCTGGATTGACCATATCTAGACCCACTGCTGATTGAGACATAAGGGTGAACACTCTTGGGGCTGAGAGGTTTGGTGAGGTTGGGTGAGCAAATGCAGACCCTTTAAAGTAATACTGCGTGGTACCCATCCCATGGGTCCCAAATCTCCAGGTTCAAGGGCATCTTCCTACATCGAAAACATGCATGAGACACCCAGAAGATGGTACACCGTGTGATCGGGAAAGGTTTCTAAAACGCACCTCATTTCTCATGTCCTTGTGCTCGGGTTCGCCATTCCAGCCGCTTTACTAGCAATCTCCCTCCTTGGAGAATCAGCACCTTTCACCTCCTGTTCCGTCCAGGTTGCCATTTGTCCTGAGGATGAACGGGAAGAGGGCCAAACAATGAGAGACTAGCTCTAGGTGTTGGGGCAGGCACAGGTCACTCTATTTTCCCATCAGGAAGAAGAATTAACCAGAGGCTCAGCTTGCCGCCCGGAACCAGAATAGGGCCTGAAGCAATCCTGCGCTTTTGCGACCAGCTCCCACAAAAGCGAGTTGAAAAATGGAGCTCAGGGGCACTGCAATTCACAAGCCTGCAGAGTTATAACTGATAACTCTCGTCCACAAATATATTGAGGGAAGGCAACGAAGAGGATTTGAAAGCAAGGCAGAATTGCAGGAAACTGATTTCAGGAGGTAGATTCGAATCGCCTTTAAAGCACAGGAAAAGCGGCAAAACCTCGACAGTGATGCCCTTGGCCAAAAAGGGCGTATGCGTTTTTTCCTGAATATATTCAGGAAAAAACGCATACGCCCTTTTTGGCCAACCAAGCAACCTGGAAAGGCAAATCAGCGCTACAAAGAAGTCTCGTTCCCCATCGGTCAAAAGGACCATGCTGAATAAAGTGTCAAAACCAGAAATGCAGGGCAGGCCATGGAGAAAGGGGAGCCTTGCTACGCTGATGGGCGGGATGTAAATTGCCAACAGCCACTCTGGAGAAGTGTACGGTGTGTCCTGAAACACCTAAAAAACGCAGCTTAGAGAGCGTAGGGCACTTCCACTCATGGGCGTATAAATTGGGAAAACTAAAAATCAGCAAGACACAGGCACCCCGAAGTTTAGGGCTGCTCTGCTGACAAGAACCTCCACTTCCTTACACCTTAAATATCCCAGGAAAGAGAAAAATGGATAAAGACGTTGTGGTCCTTATGTACAATGGAATATCACTCAGCCATGAAATCAACGTCATAAGGCTAGTGGCAGCATGATGAGTGGATTTAGGTACGACGATTCTATGTGAAATAAGTCAAACAGAAAACGACACTTATCATAAGATATCACTTATAGAGGGAATGTAAAAACCGCTACACTGGAACTGAATTACAAAACAGAACAGAGTCACACGTTTAGAAAACACACTATGGCTGCTTAACGGGAAAGGTGAGGTGGGGTGATGCCTAAAAGAAGGGTTTCAAATTAGCTCAGATATCGTTCCATAAACCCAATATGTAATCGACAAGACCTACTCCTTGCTCAGTGAACTTGACTCAACACCCCCTATTCAACGCCCAAGAATATATCTGACTAGTAAGAATCTTAAAACCTATGTGTTGATATCCCTCTGTAAGTGAGTCAAGTGGGTGTAAAGCGGCCTAAACACAGCAGTGAAAAGCAGCTAAACCCCATTATAAAAATCAACTACTTTTAAAAACCCGTGAAACAAACACAGTGAAAGAGAGAAATTCTTACAAAATTCGTTCAGGGACTGTGATGCCACCTGGATTGACCATATCTAGACCCACTGCTGATTGAGACATAAGTGTGAACACTCTTGGGGCTGAGAGGTTTGGTGAGGTTGGGTGAGCAAACGCAGACCCTTTAAAGTAATACTGCGTGGTACCCATCCCATGGGTCCCAAATCTCCAGGTTCAAGGGCATCTTCCTACATCGAAAACATGCATGAGACACCCAGAAGATGATACACCGTGTGATCGGGAAACGTTTCTAAAACGCACCTCATTTCTCATGTCCTTGTGCTCGGGTTCGCCATTCCAGCCGCTTTACTAGCAATCTCCCTCCTTGGAGAATCAGCACCTTTCACCTCCTGTTCCGTCCAGGTTGCCATTTGTCCTGAGGATGAACGGGAAGAGGGCCAAACAATGAGAGACTAGCTCTAGGTGTTGGGGCAGGCACAGGTCACTCTATTTTCCCATCAGGAAGAAGAATTAACCAGAGGCTCAGCTTGCCGCCCGGAACCAGAATAGGGCCTGAAGCAATCCTGCGCTTTTGCGGCCAGCTCCCAAAAAGCGAGTTGAAAAATGGAGCTCAGGGGCACTGCAATTCACAAACCTGCAGAGTTATAACTGATAACTCTCGTCCACAAATATATTGAGGGAAGGCAACGAAGAGGATTTGAAAGCAAGGCAGAATTGCAGGAAACTGATTTCAGGAGGTAGATTCGAGTCGCCTTTAAAGCACAGGAAAAGCGGCAAAACCTCGACAATGATGCCCTTGGCCAAAAAGGGCGTATGCGTTTTTTCCTGAATATATTCAGGAAAAAACGCATACGCCCTTTTTGGCCAACCAAGCAACCTGGAAAGGCAAATCAGCGCTACAAAGAAGTCTCGCTTCCCATCGGTCAAAAGGACCATGCTGAATAAAGTGTCAAAACCAGAAATGCAGGGCAGGCCATGGAGAAATGGGAGCCTTGCTACGCTGATGGGCGGGATGTAAATTGCCAACAGCCACTCTGGAGAAGTGTACGGTGTGTCCTGAAACACCTAAAAAACGCAGCTTAGAGAGCGTAGGGCACTTCCACTCATGGGCGTATAAATTGGGAAAACTAAAAATCAGCAAGACACAGGCACCCCAAAGTTTAGGGCTGCTCTGCTGACAAGAACCTCCACTTCCTTACACCTTAAATATCCCAGGAAAGAGAAAAATGGATAAAGACGTTGTGGTCCTTATGTACAATGGAATATCACTCAGCCATGAAATCAACGTCATAAGGCTAGTGGCAGCATGATGAGTGGATTTAGGTACGACGATTCTAAGTGAAATAAGTCAAACAGAAAACGACACTTATCATAAGATATCACTTATAGAGGGAATGTAAAAACCGCTACACTGGAACTGAATTACAAAACAGAACAGAGTCACACGTTTAGAAAACACACTATGGCTGCTTAACGGGAAAGGTGAGGTGGGGTGATGCGTAAAAGAAGGGTTTCAAATTAGCTCAGATACCGTTCCATAAACCCAATATGTAATCGACAAGACCTACTCCTTGCTCAGTGAACTGGACTCAACACCCCCTATTCAACGCCCAAGAATATATCTGACTAGTAAGAATCTTAAAACCTATGTGTTGATATCCCTCTGTAAGTGAGTCAAGTGGGTGTAAAGCGGCCTAAACACAGCAGTGAAAAGCAGCTAAACCCCATTATAAAAATCAACTACTTTTAAAAACCCGTGAAACAAAGACAGTGAAAGAGAGAGAAATTCTTACAAAATTCGTTCAGGGGCTGTGATGCCACCTGGATTGACCATATCAAGACCCACTGCTGATTGAGACATAAGGTTGAACACTCTTGGGGCTGAGAGGTTTGGTGAGGTTGGGTGAGCAAACGCAGACCCTTTAAAGTAATACTGCGTGGTACCCATCCCATGGGTCCCAAATCTCCAGGTTCAAGGGCATCTTCCTACATCGAAAACATGCATGAGACACCCAGAAGATGGTACACCGTGTGATCGGGAAAGGTTTCTAAA